>NC_081408.1:676303171-676460671 GCF_030272615.1 Cryptomeria japonica | reverse complement strand
GGAGGCAATTTGTTTGGTTCGGGGTCAGCAACCTTCTCCAGAGGACCCACAAGTGGAGGGTCAAGTGCAAGAGGCAGAGGCGGAGGACCACCAGGTACAAGCACACAAGGCATCAGAGGAACAAGACCCAATGGTGGGATGGCAAGTAAACAAAAATTGCCAAAGTTCATAGGGGACGACAAGGAAGACCCCGTACAACACTGCCATACATGTGAAAATATTTGATCCGCCAACAGAGTGACGAACCAGGATGACTGGGTATAGCAGTTCCTAGCCATGTTATGCGGAGTTGCCATAGATTGGTACTCCGATGTTGACAAGCAAAAAGTGGCCACATGGGCCAATCTACAGAAGGAATTCAAGGAGGAGTTTCGGTTGCTCCATGATGACAATGAAATCGTAGCCGAGATATACAGTACCAAACAAGGTACCAAGGAGATAGTACGGGCATATAGCCGGAGGCTGAAAGAATTGCTGCGTAAAATGGAAAGCCAACCAGTAGATGGATTGAAGAAACGATGGTTCGTTGAAGGGTTGAAATCCTCCTTATGGAAGAAGATGAAAATTGTACCCCCGACGTCATATGAAGACGCCTATAATAGGGCGATGGACTTGGAGAGCAAACACAAAACATCAAAGAAGAAGAAAAGTAATAAATCCTCATCCGACGATGACAAAGACTCTACCAGGGAAAGCAGCAACAGTGGCAAATCGAGTAAAAAGGTGCACGTGCTCCAAAATGATATGGAGTGAATGTCGAAGGAATTCAAAGCCATGAAGGGGAGTACAAGTAAGACTAAAGAAAACGACGTGTGGTGTACGGAGTGTAGGAGTGACGAACACACCAAGGGGTCCTACCCCAAGAAGGCTTTCTGCGACATTTGTCTGATTGTCAGACATTTGACAAAGGAATGTCCCTACAATATGAAAACTAGGAGCCAACAAGTTCTCTTCATGCAAGAGCAATCGGGCGCCGGAACTTTGCAAATTGCCAACAATAATGCATCATCTAGTGGATACCTGAACAACCAGTGAGGGGGGAAGACCAATAATAACAATAATAATAGGGGCTGGATCCAATATGATGCGAAGGGATGACCAATGATCTAGTGTCGAGCCTGGATTCAATGGAGCCACTTTGCTAGGGAATGCACCTCAGAAGAAACTCCACAAAAACTATGCAAATGGTGTGGGCCTGGAGAACACGATGATGGAACTTGCCCAAAGTCTAGAGTGAACCTTCTCAGCATTGACAGGATGGAGGAACGGGTATTGGCAATCACACGGTCACAGGAAAAGAAGGCCATTTACCCAGACCCTCGCATGGAGAAGCGGCGGGTGCTGGAGGCGAAGGAAATGTGGGCACAAAGGAACACTCAGGAAGCAGCAAGTACTTCCCGCTCTGAGGCTGAGGAAAATATCTTGAATCAAATGCTGCAGATTGAAGTACCTATGAAGATGAAGGACCTCCTGGAAATGATGCCGCAATTACGTACGACACTCCTATGTACGGTGCAAGTAACTCCACAAAGTTGGGTGACCTGGAATACGGATGTTCCTGGCGGAACACCAATAGACCCATTGGTCCTAACACTATACAGTGGTCAGCACCCGACAGTGGTAGAAATGGGAATACTTGGCACCATTTTGACTGACACCATTGTCGACGGCGGGTCGGGAGTGAATGTGCTTCTTGAAGAAACCTGGAAGAAGCTTGGCAAGCCGACACTGTGGTCGTCAACCTTCAACTTACTGGGAGCATATCAACATGGTATCAAACCTCTTGGAACGCTCATGGCACAACAAGTGACCATTGGGAAACAACCATTTGTCCTCGACTTCGTGGTGATTCTGCTCACGAAGAAAGGATACGACGCCATTCTTGACAGAGGATGGTTGGTGGCGGCCACGAGTGAATCACAACTAGAAGCGTAACACATTGTCCATGGAGAAAGTCAGGAAAAAATTCATTATCGACCTAAAAACACAACTCGTGAGTGAAGAACTTGCGTCAGAATTGGAATCCGACGGCGAGGGCAGAATTGATGAAGGAAAGTACAACAGGGAACTAGATGAGGAAGGCATACTGGGAATCCAAGGATGTTCAGAAGATGAGAACGATTCCCTTAATGGGATCTTCCACTACTAAATGGAAGACTACGAGCTGCTGTATGGGTGCAACATGTTGCAGGTTGATGAGGAGCCGGACGAAAATGAATTTCCGCCAACGTATAGGGAATACACGAAAGGGGATGCTCCTGTCAATGAGGCACCAACACATAGGTTTGACATGATGAAACCAATCCAGTACGAAGAGTCCATAAAACCTACAAACCTCAGCACAAAAGCAGAGTCAAGGAACATCCTGGTTGGCGACGACTGGAATCCAGTCCTGAAAGTCACCGCGTTTAAAATATTCATGGAATACAAGGATGTATTCACCTAGATGTACAAGGACCTCAAAGGGGTGCCACCAAAACTGTACGTACACCAAATTTCACTCGTACCTGGGGCCGTACCTGTACGGAAGAGGCCGTACATAATGAATAAAATTTATGTTGCAAGAGTGAATGATGAAATTGAGTGTATGCTCGAAGTCAGGATTATTTTTAAAGTGTAGACCAGTGAGTGGGTGTCGCCCATAGTGATATCCCTTAAAAAAGGAGGCAAACTAGATCCAAATCTGCATGGATTTTAGATGCCTTAACGCGGTCACCATAAAGGACCCATTTCCAATACCATTTACAAATAGCGTCTTGGAGGAAGTGGCCGGTCATGAAATTTATTCATTTATGGATGGATTTTCTGGGTATAACCAGATATCCATTGCCGAAGAGGACAAATTAAAAATGACCTTTGTAGTGGAAGATGGCGTGTACGCATATAACCGAATGTCATTCGGGTTATGCAACGCACCAGTGACATTCCAACAGATAATCCTTCACATATTTGACAAGATGTCAGTAGGGAACTTCAAGGCGTTCCTTGACGATTGGTCCATCTATAGTAACCAGGATGCACATCTGGCCGCAATTGGCGAATGCATGGAGAGATGCAGGCAAGCCCGCCTAGCCCTCAATCCCAAAAAATGAAGATTCATGGTGCCTCAAGGGAAGCTGTTAGGACACATAGTGTGTAAGGGTGGACTCAAGACTAACCCGGACAAGGTTCGGGTGATAGTGGAAATGGAGGCACTAGCAGATGTCACGAGAGTTAAATCCTTCCTAGGACACATAGGGTATTACAGGCGGTTTATCAAAAAATTTACTCAAGTATCCCGCCCTCTGGACAAGCTGACGAGGAGAGGTGAACTGTATGCATGGGGGATGACTAAGGAAGAAGCCTTCCAAGAAATGAAGTCACGATTGGTAGGTGTGCCAATCTTGACATAGCCGAACTGGGACAAAGAGTTCCATGTACACGTTGATGCATCAAATTTTGCCATAGGGGGCACACTGGCGCAGGTTGGTGATCACGGGCTAGATCACCTGGTATACTTCGCGAGAAGACTCCTATCAAAGGCAGAAAAAAACTATAGTACCATAGAGAGGGAAGCCTTGGGGATGGTGTACTCTGTCCAGAAGTTTAGAGATTACTTACTGGCCACATCATTCACATTCTATGTGGACCACCAGGCGTTAATGTACCTGGTGAATAAACCAATCATTCAGGAGTGAATCAGTCGATGGCTGCTGCTGCTACAGGATTTTACATTCAACATTATTGTATGACCTGAGAAACGCCATGTGATAGCCGACCAGCTATCTAGAATCAAGTCAGGGGAACCGGCGGAAGGAGTAAATGAAGACTTCCCGGATGCCCACTTATTTCGCATTGTCGTTCTTCCTTCTTGGTACACAAGCATTGGGGAATATCTATCGACATCACAATTCCCTAGAGAGATATCGTCAGGGGAGCGAAGGAAGCTCATACTAAGGAGTAAGACATTTCAACTCATTACTGGCCTTTTGTATAAAATGGGACCTAACCAGGTCCTATGACGATGTGTCCTGGAGGAAGAAATTCAAGGTGTTTTGCGAGAAGCACATGAAGGCCCGGCAGGAGGGCACATGGGGCCCGACACCATGGCCAGGAAAGTTCTATTGGTAGGGCTATGGCGGCCAACATTGCACAATGACGCCTGGGAGTGGGTGATGAGTTGTGACATGTGCCAATGGGCGGGGAGGCCGCTGAAGAGGGATTGTATCCCCCTCAACCCGTCCAATGTCCAGGAATTGTTTGAACGATGAGGGCTGGATTTCATTGGACCTTTGAAGGCAAGTCGAGCCCGATGGTGCAGATACATTGTGGTGGCCACATAATACTTGACCAAGTGGGTCGAGGCACGGGCTCTGCCAGACAATTTGGCCATCAGTACAACATGATTTATCTATGAGAAAAACATTAAATGGTACAAGATTCCAATCCAATTGACGAGTGACCAGGGAGGAAATTTTGTCAATCACATAATCCAGTTGCTCATGACGGAGTTCAAGATATTTCACTCCTTATCAAGCCCCTACTATCCTCGGGCGAATGGGCAAGCTGATGTGATAAACAAAATAATCGTCTTTGTGATTTACAAGTCTTGTGGAGTGGAGAAGGAAGATTGGGAGGAACGCTTATCGTCGGTACTATGGGCGTACCAAACGACATATAAGGTCACCATAGGACAAACCCCCTTCCAGTTAATGTTTGGGTAGGAAGTGGTGGTGCTAGTGTAATTCATGGTGCCGAGTCTTCGGATCGCCATTGAAAATAGACTAGGTGACATGGAGAGTCTTCGAGAGCGGTTGTATGCCTTGAACAAATTGGATGAGTGATGAATGATGGCTCAGTGGGTGATAGAGACAACACAGCAGAGGTGGAAAACATGGCACTACAAACACCTACGAAGAATGCAGTTTACTCCCAACCAACTTGTGCTGAAGTTTAATGGATGCAATGAAATAAAGCCTGGCAAGTTCAAGGTAAAGTGGCTGGGTCCATTTAAGGTCCGCGAAGCTAGCGTGAATGGAACCATTAAACTGTGGACACTTGAAGGCAAGGAAATACCTAATGCAGTCAATGACTTGAAATTAAAGGTGTACCAGGAACGACGGGAATGCCCAGATCGCGAAAATTGAAAAATTTAGAAAGAAAAAAAAAAAACATTTTCAAGTGATGTTTTTAATTTTGGCAAATATTAAAATTGGACTTAGTCAATGGAGACATGAAGGAAAATAAAGTGTGGCGTACATTGGAAATGGCGAAATAACAGTCTTAATTCCATACGGACTGGGGCCAGTGAGAAGGAAATTTTCGTATGGAAATCATTGCCAGGTCGACGGAAAGCATTGTCAGGTTGACAAAATTACTAGTTTTAGTACGGTACGGAACAATTTAGTATGAAATTAATTGTTAGTACGGAACAATTCCGTATGAAGTTACAGGAAGAAGGACACCGTACGGACTTGGGCATTTTAGTACAAAACAATTTCGTACAGTTCCATACGGACACAAGCGCTAGGAAGAGAAAAAAGTCGTACAATTTTCATACGATCATTGGTGTCAAAAGAAGGCAAAAGGGTCGTACGATGGCAAATTAGTCGATCCGTAGGGAAAGAGAAATGCCCATACGGTTTTGAATTGACAGATGTTTTGATTACCAGGTGCATATTCCGTACACCATTTCATCCAACCTTATACATGAGGAGCATAATCGACCATAGTACATGAGCATAATCAGAGAAGGAAGTCAAAACATCCTGCAACTGTACAAGAGAAAAATTTGCCATGTCGTACACACTAAGGCAGTCGTACAACCATACTGAAATTGGAAAAAAAGACAGTTAGGACACTGGGAACAGTTAGCATTTGAACCCCAGGAAACAAAATTTAGTCGATGGAGCAGGCAACTAGAAGGTTGAAGAAATTAGATTAGCGAAGGAGGTTACAAGAATCCTAGAGAGGAAAGAATGGAAAGGATTCAATGGGTGACCAGCAGGATGCGAGTCGGGGGAAGGCCGTGGTGCAGGATGCATGCACGCACAAAGTCACGCCAAACACTGTGACGTTTGAGGGACTAACTGGCAGTACGTGTAGACAATGGTGGGCAATGACCCTAACCCCAGCCGACATTGAGGTCAAAGTAGCCCTTGCCAAAGCACATGTCCATGACGTAGTACAAATGCCCATCTTTTCTATTAAGGAATTTGAACCATGCTTGCGCACTATAATCAAAACCTATGATCTAGAGTTGCGTACGTCGTCATTTAAGTTCTAGCATACATATATCATAGTTTCTTTCAATCCGGATGATTTCAAGAGGGTTTTTGGCATCTCGAATAAAGGGAGAAAGATTGACAAAAATGCAACGAAGATGTCCCAAGAATGGAAAATGCAACTGTTAAAAGAAATGTGTTGGGATGACTTGACGACAACCAACTAGGCAAGGATTCTAGCATGGCAGGGCAGAGAGTTAAAGAAAATATTCTTGAAACTTGGCATCTAGCAGTGCTTGCTCAATTTGATGCAGAGTCAATTAACTGGTGCAAGTAGGGCATCAGATGCAGGGATACCTATGATTGCACTGATGCAGGGTCTGAAGAAAGGTATGGTATATGATTAGGCGAGTTTGTTATCGAATAAAGCCCATGATTTCCTGATGCTAAAGCACAAAGTTTTTTACATGTCGTACCATGCCATCGAGTTGTCTTTGTACTCCGTATGAGTACAGGTACCAACCAATCTGAGAGGGTGGCGACCACGAGATTGCATTGATTCCTTATAGCCAGCTATTTTTTATTGGACAGAGTTGGACGCACTCACGACTGGTGGAGAGGGTCAGACCAATAGGAAGAAAAGAAGGCAGGTCCTGGTGGTGGTGTCGGCCAGTGACAGCGATACAGGACAGGCAAAGAGAGTGCAGATGAGAGTGTGGAGTCCGAGGAGACATTGAGGTGTTTCGGAGGGGACACTACTTTCTGACTCTCGAAGCTAGCCGAAGTAGAGGTGCAGACAGGGACCCCTGGTACGGAAGAGGGCGGTTGTGTAGTGTCTTTTGGCCAGGTACCACATGGAACCCGTGGGTTGCCAATAGGGGGTGTGGCATGACCTCCAAGAGAGGGGGTTCGGGCAGGGCAGTTGTTATTCACACCAACATTCCTGCATGTGGACGGGGAATTGACACCACTTTCCTCGTCTGGGGTGATGACAGAAGTCCTTCCTGGGGCAGCCATTCTAGCATTCAGGCAGATGCATCCTTGTCCTATAATGCAGACACCTATAGTGAACACCACTCCTTGTATTCCAGTGTGCTCACCTGTCACAGAACAGGAAATGGGGACGGAAGGCATGGGGTAGGCAAAGGACAATGGGGAAGCAGTGGAGGACACAAACACATGGTTGGACCGGTATGCCACCCCACCCATAGTTCTAGTAGGGCCACGACTTGCTACACCTCGCCATCCTACACAAGCTGAGGTAGTTGATTAGGGGGAGCATCCTACGTAGGTAGAGGTAGTCGAGTTGGTGGAGCATCCTGTAGAGCTAGTTTTGCCCATTAGTGGCAAGGAGGAGATACCTTCATAGATGGACCTTCAGGACGAAGGTGTAGGGAGGACCCAGCCTACTGTCGTAGCATAATTTTTTGCTGAGATGGAGGGGGCAGTTCAGCGGTTGGTAGCCTCCATAGTTGAGGAATCCATTATTCAACCAACCTTGGAGAGCCTACGTGAGTTTGCTACTATGGGGGTAGGAGAGGCATTCCAAAGGTTCTTTGAGGCACAGGGATGGCCGACCATAGACCTACCTGAGATAAGAGCAGAGTGGCAGTGTCAAGAGGTGGTCAGAGAGAGTCGAGTGCAAACTTTGGTGAGACATATTGAGCAGGCCGTGCGGGATGGCTATTACCGACTCTGGGAGGCTCAGATCCAGGCAGATAGAGCTACGGAGCTGGCTGCTCGCATCCCGTCGTTGGAGATGGAGTTGGACCAACAACAGGCCCGAGTTGGTCATGCGGAGGAGGTTCTGGACACGGTGAAGAGAGAATTGAGCTCCGTGAGAGTAGCACTAGCACTTGAGTTAGAGATGAGGACCACAACAGAATCCCGCGTTACCAGCCTTGCGGCAGAGTTGGAGGCGAAGAAAAAGGAGCTCATGGAGCCTGTATTCAGGGTGAAGCGGTCACGGGAGCACCAGTTGGTGGCCAAGCGGGACCTTGCTTATCGAACTAATCAGGCGATGCAGTTGCGGGCACAGTTGGCTTAGACATCAGTGACCCCTTCTTCTGTAGGGACGCCCTCTTGCCCTCCCCGGTGATTTGTTGTTTTGGGTTTCAGTTTTTCTTGTACATCATTCCCATTTTGGTTGTCTGTCATCCTGAGACGACATTTCTTTTTTGGGGGGATGATGTTGTCGGGTAATTAAGCATTAAGGTAAATTGTGTTAGCATCGGCAGTTAACCTGTCGGTTGTCGGCAGTTGGCACCGGGTAACTGACCAGACTCCTTTATATTGTATCTGTTTCCAGTCTTTGGACATGCTATTGTAGTCGAACATATTGCTATCATTTTATGTACTGGCTTATTATGAATCAATAGAGCATTTGTGAGTTCCATATATTCTATGTAATGTCTTAACCTGGCACCCTACGGGGAAAACAATTAAGATAAAAAATTTAGATAGAAAAATATTTATCTAATCAAATAAGTACAATTTTAGGTACCTAATATATGTAAAATTAAATAAAAATTAAGTAAAGATACATACCTGCATAATATTTTTTCCATTATTCGTTCTCAATATCTTTCTTCCATGTCAGGTGAATACTTTCTTGAAGTCTTATTTGCCCTTGTCTTCTTATTCCCCATGTCCTTCCTTTAAAATTTTTGCCTTTAAAATGCTCTTCAAATGTCTTCTTTCACAAAAAATGCGAATTATTTTGTTATTTTGTGTTTAAACAAATGGAATAAAGCATCTACATTTATATGAGACAATGAATTAAATTTTTTTTACATCGGGTAGGGTTCGTACGAACATCAGTTGTTACAAAATGGGGTGTTCATACGAACCCATCTATTATGTGACTGCTTGTGTTGTCCATGTTTGTCCAAACAATGGTTTGAATGAACCCCCTTCGTTTGAAGGGGTGTTCATTCAAACCCTCTTTCTATGCATCTTCTCTCCAATCTCTTCAAAATTCTGAGAAATTTTCGCCTTCATGTAAGGAAGTGAAGTAGCAAAACAACTTCCTACACTAACCTTGAGAGGAGGGTAATGCAATAACTTTTATAGATCGTTACAGAAACTTAACATAAATAAATAAAATATCATGCATACCACAACGTAACAACACAATGATTTACGTGAGGAAAACTCTTTCAGGAGAAAAACTGCACACTCCAAAAGCAGCTTAGTTCATTATTCAACAATCAATAATAGATTACAAAATATTTGCAGAGCAAGCTCTTCACAGGAGTACCACTAATCAGAGATTCAAAGGTAACTCAATAGCCATAAGACTCTTACACACAACCTCTATCTCACGCACCTCACATATAGGAGATACAATACAAGAAACTATTAAACGGTATTACAAAACCATGGGCTAAAACTACCCAATAAAGTAGAGTTGACCTTATCTCCATTATAGCTGCCCTATGACATGTCAAAAAACACATCAACAGGTGTTCCTCCCTTTTAAAACTCATTTATGTGTCTGATGCAATTTATATTTCCTATTTTAGGAGTCCAAACTTCCGGAGGCCATAATTTGTGAACTGTGTGTCCGATTGATGAACTATTTGAAGTGTTAGAAAGCTCGTGAAATGCTCTATCACCTCATAAATTGCTACACCATTTACGCCCACTTTTCAAGGCATTTTAGAGCCTCTAAATTCCTCAAATTTAATTTTAAATCTTTCATCGCACCCTCCAAAAACCAAAACTTTAATATCTTCAAAACTAGCTATGATCTTGCAATGAAAATTTACCGACATGCTCATCTGTCAACCAGAAGCTTCAGGGATGATTTCAAACCATTTCATGCACAAATGAAAACTTACTATAAATAGTAACCTCATGTAAATGCAAGGTTGAGACACCATTTTCCCAACACTTCAAACCTCTAGTTGAAGGCTTGAAAGAGACAATCTTGATGACCCAAAATGTAGGATGGTAGCTCTCAAAGTAAGCTTTCCAACGACTATAATTCTATTACATTTTGAGTTTATTATGATGTTGTTTTTTAAATTTTACCAAATATAGGTTTTTCATCGAACATGAACTCAATGCACAGGAAAAAATCTTAAACTAATTCAAAAAAAATTCTAAAAAATATCTATGCCATAGGTATTGATGTCTTCTTTCTAACAAAAAAAATTTAAATTTTGATATATATAGAATAAGTTGTGTTCAAACGTACACCTATGTTTGAATTATAATTAGTCCGACTTAAAATCTTAATAAAATGAAAAATATTCAACATATCACTATGCAACCAACTGCATGCCCTGGGTATTGATGTTACAAACTAAAATTTGAAAGAATTGAGTTTTTATCTTTTATAGAAAAAAGTTATGCATTCCAGGATGCACATCACTCTTAAATAATGTCATTTTCTATAAGAAACTACTTTTCAAAGGAGATGGAAAAATCAATACAATTTTATTCAAAAAATTTGAAAAAAAAATAAATTTAGAATCTGCAGACAAGATGTTACAAATCAATAGTTTACATCATCTTCAATTTTTTAATGGTTTAAAAGTTACAGGAGTCGTAAAGTGAAGGATTTTTTCAAAATGTTCATCTAAGTGTCAAAGTTGGCAAAAAGTGGGAACCATTATTGTGAGTTCACCCCTGTTCGTGCGCATCACATAACTTGCACCAAAATAATCAAAAAATCATTTTTTAAAGTGTAAAGAATGTAGTGTAGAACAATAATATATAATTTATTTCAATTTTGGACAAGTATTTTAAAAAGTTATTAAAAAAATGGTACATGTATGTCTCTGAGAAATTTGGAGACATTGGTAAAAGAAATTCAAGATTAATATGTTAATGTTGTTCAAATTTTAAAAAGAATATATGGTTAGAAAGCTCAAAAGATGGGTAAAGTTATGGTGGCAATTTTACAAATACCCACTTGATAATGTGTAAACTTGATGACGATGAAGTTGAGAAACTAGATTGGAAGAAGAAAACACGTAAAAATGAGAGGAATAAGGCTCCCAAGCCTCAGCCTTGCTATCCAAGCCTAAGTACAAGGCAAAACATATACGGGGTTTTATTTTTTAAATAATGCGTATGAGGTTTTGTTCTCAATAAATACATGTACAGGTTATGTTGAGCAAGAAAAACGTGTACGCGTTATCCTTACATTAAGTTAGATAAGGAACATGGACTTAGATGACACTTCTTTTAGCATTCCCTTAGTTTTTTCATCAAGATATATACATAAAATATAACATTTAAGTTTATACTTTAAGTTATATTTGATGTATATATTGTTAGGATGTTTGAGAGTGGTTTTAGATCTCATAATGTAGATTTTAGGAGATCTTATAATTTTTTAAACTTAGTCAAATTTCAGTAATTAGTACATGCTTCTATCATCATTTTCTTTCTATCTCTCTATCCCACGCTCTTTGTTTCCCCTGAGCTCTAGACTTATCTATTTTCCTATCTCTCTCCTTCTCCTCCCTCTCTACCTCTCTCTATCTCACTCTCTCCTCTCTCCCCAAGCTCTAGATCATATAATTTCTCACACCTAGTCAAATTTCAGTAATCACTTAGCTACTATTATAAACTTCCTAGTTAGAACTAGGTACAATTTGTCAACTAAAATTGAAAGAGATTCATTAACCTCCTAATTAGAACTAGGTGCAATTTGTAGTTCATTTTAAACCCTTAATCAAGATATTTGATTAAATAGACATCCAACTTATCATAAAATCCTGCATGCACACGTTAGATTCTCCTAATGCATGTAAGTGAAAACCCTAATTAATGAAACTCCTACATGTGACAGATCAAATTAGGACAAATCTTGCATGTTAGTTATCGACAATGCAAACCCTATTATCTATCCAACTACGCAGTTCTGTGAACCAACTATGCATTTTTGTGAACCAACTGCACAGTTCTAGGTGTCAACTGCGCAATTTTGTTGACCAAATGTATAGTTCTGGGTACCAAGTGCATAGATGTTATCTCTGGGAAAATGAAAGATGAAAGTCTTGATTTTTTATAGAAAATTGCTTCTCAGACACCTGCACACAATCATAAACTCACAAAGATGTTAAATTAGATGTGTGGTTCATGTGAGGTTCACCAGATGTAGATCGGGAAAAATTTGAGGTTAGAACAATCAAACCAAAGCACAATTAAAGTGAATTCATAAACTTTTAATAATTATGCTAATCTATCCTAATCTAATCAACAAAATAATTGGAATAAAAACACAAATCGAATGCAAACCATCCTTACGTGCTTTAGTTGAACTTCACTATTCTTTCTTTCATCTCTAATTTTGGTATGTCGCTCTCATCGTGCAAGTGCATATATAAAATGAAAGCAGGGACAGGATATGCGAGATTTACTAGGAATGTGATTATGAGGCTAAATGGATTTCGACAAATGATGATGCTAAATGTTAAATGACTAAATGGGTTAATGGACACAGTAATCAATTCTCGTGACTCGAATGCTAGATTATTGGACAAAATAACAATGCATGAAAGTTAGATGATTCAAATGATGAAAAAGACCCCAATTTATAGAAAAATTGAGGCTCAACAGACGAACAAGATTGAAAAGATTTTTGGTTAGATGGATGGACCTGATTGAGTGCACGACAAAGCTGCCACTCGAGGACAGATGAAGATGATGAAGAAAAAGTAAAGAAAAAGCAAAACGCAGATTTTCGAAGATGCATACCTCATTTTCAAATTTAAAATTAAAATATATGAGATATTTCCAAAAAGATAGATTTTTATTTTTTAAATCAAAGAGGATATTAGTTTCCCATTTTCGCAAATTAGGAGGGTTTAGAAAAAATCGCATAAATAAAATATTTGTTTCCATTTTTGAAAATTGGGAGATGGGAAACTAGGATAAATAATTAATTAAATAAAGATATTTATTTTATTATGATGACATAATTAGCTAACCAAATAATTTAAATAAATTATTCAATTATAGGAGATAGAAATTGATCATTTAATTATATAATTAAAATTATTTAATTAAATAGTAAATTCAAAATTAATTGAATAATATAAAGTTTTAAATTAATATTAAAAGGATATGATTAATGATGAAAGATTAAACGATGAGGGAAAATTAGTAAAAAGAGGTTTAATTGATTAATCAATTAATTAAACCTAAAAGGGCAAATTAGTCAAACTGGCGTCTAAAGACCTTAATGAGGTCAAATTAAGTCAAATTTGGTCAAAATAGGTGAAATTGGAAAGAATTGAGAGGTTTTGGACAGAAAATGAGAAGAATTGAGTGAAAATGGGAAAATTAGATCAAACCGAGTAAAACAGGTAAGCCGAGTCAAAGCGGGTCAACAAACAGACATGGGAGAGATGTGACACCACAAGGAGAAGAGGCCAAAATGATGCTATAAAATAGGAATTGGGAGAAAATGATACCATCTTGATAGAAAATGGGAATAAGGAAGCCGCAAGGTCAAAAGGGAAGCAAAATGACCTGATTGGGACATGTTTCAGGGTGAATCGACTTCACAATATCGAAATGGGAACGAATTGGTATCAAGGGGATGAAATTAAGGACAATATGATATCCCAGACTCGAAACATGGAGAAAATAATGCCAACGTGATAGAAAATGGGAAAGGCAAAGCGAGACAAGATCGACAGATAATAAAGACTATGCGTGCGATTAGGTTAAAAATGAAGAACGTAAGCGTTTACCGATTTTTAGTGTCTACAATTCTATTCTAGTACATAAATTATGACACCTTTGATTCCTAGAAATGGATATGTTGACATGACCACCTTGAATGAATCCTCAAGGATTAAATCTAGGTCTAAGAATTTGTCTTAGTATGAGAGCTTATCTTATTTAGTGCAAGATTGTACAAGTATGGTATACAATTACTACCATTGGCCATGGTTGAGTAAGGTTATGAAATTAGCTCTTCTATTTGGAAAGAAGTTGCTTGGTCAATCAAGAAAATATTGATGGTGTTAAAAAGTTTAGAAAAAAATTGGCAGTAACCAAGGGTGGGTAATATAAAGGATTCTATATAGGGAGGTTCAAAATGATCCCCTTAGATCAAAACTCTTTTGATGGGAACTATCTAAATGGAAATCATATATTTTTCTAAAAAAACAATAATTTAAAACAAAAATAAAATATGTCATAAAACAAAACTTTTTTTGATGGAGGTCTAGACCTACACGAGCATGATAGCCCAACAAGGGTGCGAAGCCTGTGAGCCACCAGTCGAATGAGGGCCTTCACGGAGTAGTTTTTGCCACCCGATAGGGGGCACGAGCCTATAGGTCGAAACATCTTCAACTAAGAGCCAAGGACTGAGGGGTATCCATTTTGCCAAATTCGCTTGGGGCACAATCCCGACCTCATCCCTTATGATGTCAAAGTATTTGCATTCAATAAGACTTGATCCCTGGTGGGCTCATTTGGAGCCATTCAACTTCACCAGTAGACCAAGGGCCCATTGACTTTTTACTTTGACTCTTTGTAAAATAACATTATAATTATTCTCACAATTATTATTTTTTTATAAAAATATATATAATACAACTATTATCTCTGATATGTATATAAAAAGACATGCATAAATATAGCATAACATTTTTATTTTATTTTTTTAAGAGTGAAGGTTCACCTATTTCTAATGTGAGATCATTTTTGTGAGGATTTATGGTGTGAAGTAAATTGAGGCAATACATTAAATTTATTTTTGTTTTGTATCAAACATATATCTTTGAGAGAGGCTCTCTATCTATATGTTTATAGAAATACATAAATGTAATACGATATTTTAATATTATTTAAAAACCAATGAAGATTCACCTACGGAAAGATAATTTTGTGAGGATTTATGTTAAGAAGCAAATTGAGGCACTATACTTGTTTTCCATTTTTACTTTGTACTAAACATGTGTATCCCTAAGAGAGACTCTTGCTTACCATATTTAACCTTTATCTGAAAATTGTATGCATTACTTTAAGAACATAAATCTAAGAAAAATATAATTTAGTAGTTGTCATTATTTTATACATTCAAAAGAAGAAGACAAACCATATATATCTCATAATAGCACCTAATAGATCAACAATAAAATTGCACAAAATATTTTGAAGATAAAATTCTTTTTAAGAATTTTTATAATTCCTTTTTAAGAAGTTAAAATAAATATTTAGGAAAAAGGGGAGGATTTTCTAATCATTATAGATTAAGGTGAGATAAAGATATTAGAGAAATTTAGTAGAGAGAGTGCATAATAAATTTTTTTTATTACTATAGATTAAAAGCTTAAGATTATTGAATGAATTATTTGAAGTGTATTTTGATTATTAAAAAAATTGATTTTAACTAAAAAACATTCAAAAATTTGATAAATATGAATATAATAGAATATATACATAAATACTTGGTAATGGTTTGTTAAATGAAAAAATGTTTTTGTAGAATATTCTTAGAAACTAGTGTTATAATATCATTTTTTTTATAAAATAAAATTATATATAAAAATAAGATATTAATAAAAACTAATCAGTATACTAATATATTTTAATATTTTCTTTAAATAATCAATAAATTAATTAATTAATTAAATGATGTTTATTTTTTAATGAATATGTCATGCTATAGCTTTTAGATTTCAAAAATATTTGTTCTATTAATTTGTTTCACTTAAATTAAACTTGATTTTAAATTATTATTAATTAGATTAATTTTTAATACAATTTTTTACTTAAGAACTTGAATTAGAATGTCTATGGATTACAAAAGGAAGGAAAGAACTAATGGTTGTGAAATTTTTCATCAAGAAAATCAAAACAAGTTATATTATCTACAAACTTTAATAGGTTGTTTAGACTAATTTAATTTATAAGACAGTAAAATCTTCATCATCATCAACTAAAATTTATATGTTAAAAAATAGAATCAAAATTTTAATATAAAAAATAAATCTTAAAACTATTTATAATTAATATTATATATAGAGAGAGAGGGGGAGGGGAGGGGTTTATACGATCCATCATATTCACAATTCAATATAATTAAGAAGGGATTTGAAATTAAGAAATGAATTGACATAAAGTACATATATTTCTTAAAATGTGTCTTAATTTCTAATCATTATACTTCAATATCGAAAATATGAATGTTCCTTGTAATTATACTTCATTATACTTCAATTTAACTCATCTTGCTCTTATCCCCAAATCCAATAACCCTCAATCTTTTGCAAATTTTAGGCCTATCTCCTTGTGTAATTCAGTGTACAAGATTTTCACAAAAGCTAGCTATCTCCAGTTAAAATCCTTGATACCTAAAGTAATATCTCTTCAACAAGGAGGTTTTGTTCCTGGTAGGGAAACACCAGAAGGTGCGCTTGTGGCCCGTGAAGTTTTGCACTCAATTAACTCTTCATAGTCCCCTGCTTTCATAGCTAAATTAGACATGTTGAAAGCATATGATAAATTATGTTGGTCCTTTCTTTTGAGAGTGCTTAAAAAGTTTGTTTTTTCGGATAAGTGGTGCAAATGGATCGAAAATTGCCTCTGCAGCACATTTTTCAGTTATTGTTAATGGTAATCCTTCTGGTTTTTTTCGAGCCACCCAAGGAGTTCAACAAGGTGACCCACTATCACCTTTTCTCTTCATTATCATGGTAGAAACGTTTAGTAGATTAGTCAATAAGAAGTTGAGTCTGGGTCTTTGGAAGGGGGTATGCATCCCTAATACCTCAATTTCTATCACCCACACTTTATTTGCAGATGATACACTTTTATTTGGTTGTTCCAATATACAAGAAGCAAGGCATATTAAGAAAATAATGGACATATATACTTATGGATCTAGACATAAAATCAGTGCGCAGAAATCTAAACTATTCACATTCAATACTTCTGAAATGGTGTCTAACAACATTATCCAGACGTTGGGCTTTCTAGTGGATTCTCTTCCATCATCGTACTCGGGTATCCCTTTCTTTATGGAAGCAGGGAAACCTTCTTTTTGGAATTTTGTGATTGACATATTAAAAAGAAAAAATTTATGTGTGGAAAGCTAGATGGTTATCTCTGTCAGGCAGAATCCTTCTTGTCAAAACTATTTTGGCTACAATTCCAAACTACTACATTTCAGTCCTTCAAGCCCTGAAATCTATTATTTCTCATATCAAGAAAATTATTCGGAATTTTATTTGGAAAGGTAATCTTTCAGAAGATAAAAAGATCCCGCTTGTGTCTCTCAACAAAATGACTCCAAGCAAATCTATAGGTGGGGTGGGTCTGCACGATCTTTCAAAAAGGAATAAGGCCTTTGGGGGAAAGCTAGTTTGGAATATATATGAAAAACCACATGCTTTGTAGTGTCAACTTATGCAAGAAAAGTATTTAGATACTCCTACCCCTTCACGTATATTTACTATCCTTGATCCTCCATCAGGGTCTGTAGTTTGGAACTTCATGATGGACTCTAGGAATATGATTACTAGATACTTATCGTGGCAAGTACATAGTGGCAAAGAAGTCAACTTTTGGCATGATTCATGGAGTGGTCTCCCCCCTCTTAATCTTTAGGAATCCCTAGTAGATGTGACCCCTATATTTACTACTCATTGGGGTTCTCACCTTTATGATTACATAGATGATCTTGAGAAGCCTTCAAATTGTGTCATTTGGAAGAAGCCAACTCTACTCCCAATCTCCCTAGGTCAAAAGGTAAAATTTTCTTTAATTCTCAAGAACCGCATAATCTTTATCTCTAATGGTTTGGACAAATTGATATGGTGCCTTGCAAAGAATGGAAACTACTCTATCAAGGAAGGGTATAAGGCAATTCATCATATGTCTATTCAATCCTATTCACAAAGAGCCTACAATTTCTGTTGGAACAACAATGTTCTTCCCAAGGCAGGGATGTTTGCTTGGCTTGCTCTACATAAGAGAATACTCACCAGTGAAAGACTTGTTAAATTGAATATTGTACATCCATTTGCTTGTGTACTTTGTGGTGAACACAGTGAAACGTTAGATCATCTCCTCCTCCAATGTGATTTTGCTCACTGTTGTTGGATGTTTGTGCTTGATAAGTTTTCCTTTAGCACCTCTCTTCCAAATAATGTATGGGATTTGTTCCAGTCATGGCCAATCTTATATTCATCCTCTCTTTTTGCATGTCTTTGGAAAGTGATCCCATCCATAGTAGTATGGTCACTTTGGTGGGAAAGAAATAAGCGTATTTTTAGAAAGCAAACATCTCCTCTTTCTGATATTTTCAATTATATTGAAAAATCAGTATCAGAACTGGTTAATGCTCATGTTTCAAATCAGTTCAATTCAAATAGGGAATTTACTTCTTGGGATGGTCAAGTTATTAATTGCTGGAAAGGCATCTCTATTCTTGTATCACCTTGTCTTCTGAGAGTGGGAACTAGTAAAATTGATAGAAATAAAGTGAAATGGTGTCCTCCGGATTCAATGCATTTCAGATTGAATTTTGATAGCTCCTCTAAAGGGAACTCGGGTGATGCAGGGATAGGAGTATGCATAAGGGATCACACAGGATGTGTTTTTGCTTTGAAATTTGCGTTTATTCCACCGGGTACTAACAACTTTGCAAAGGCATATGCTTTACTTGAAGGCATTCTACTAGTAAAAAAACTGAACATCTCTTATATTCACATTGAAGGCGATTCAACTATTATTATCAACACTTGCATAAAGAGAAATATTGATAATTGGCAGATAAGATATTTAGTTGAACAAGCATGGACACTAATTGATACATTTGCAAACTTTACCATTTCACATGTGTATAGAGAAGGGAACCGGGTTGCAGATCATTTGGCAAATATGGGAAGTTCCAAGGAGGAATTTAATATGATGGGTTTGAATTGTGATTTCGATTCTTATCCAATTCTCAAGGGGAAAATTTTGGAGGATATGGATATAGGATAATATTACATATAGCTATGCAGTGGTCTTTTTCATAATGATATAAATTGGTATGTGTGGTATTATAAGTGCAGGGTCTTGTGGTTCTGTTGTATCTGTATGTTGTGAATGGATGTCGATTTGAGAAGCATGCCGGATTGTAAGTTGGATAAATACATAGGTGAGACAAATTGTGGACTGCTATGTAAATGTGTACAACTCTCGTAATGTTTTGGTTCAGACTGCACCTTGTTCAATATATTCTAGAAAGCATTCGATATTGGGGGATGTTTTGTGGCACTCGGTATTCTGGACATTATAAGATATTGTATTTTTTGGCATATTTGGGATTTAATTCTCACAACCTTTCTATGTATTGTAGAGCAAGGATTATATTTTTTCTTACTGGTTCTTTTCTCCGGGAGCTCTTTGAATCAGCGTTATATAAATAAAATATATTAAGTGGCACTGCCACCTTTTAAAAAAAATAAAAATAAAAAGACATTAAAGATATTCAAATACACATTTCATTAGTATTTCTTAGAGTAATTTGAAGACATGCAAGGACATATTTCTAATGTTCAAAAGGAAATCTATGTACACCCTTATTTTTCTTATCTAATTTAATATCGGTAGAATGTTGCTTGGGTTTAGTAGGGATTGAATTGTAAGGACTATTGGATGGAGGAGGTTACTTTGTTTTGTAACTCAGTTGCTTTGCTATTAATACTTTTGGTAATTAATATGTTCATATTTACTTTGTTATTAATACTTTTGGTAATTAATATGTACATATTTGCATGTGTATTTACGAATTCATAACTTATAACTTATGTTGACATTCTCTTACAACTTTCCATATTGCTTTTCAAGATCAACATTTCAATGTCTCTAACTCCAACAATTTCATTTGTTATGATACACTTACTTGTTCAATAGGTATCTTTTCAAAATTAATTCTTATACTCAAGTAAGTTTCAAGGGAGACGTGTTCATCAATTATTCCCATGATTCATTCATGGAAGGATGTGTTCATCAACCATTTCTATGATTTATTCATGGATACAATGACTATATAATGGTTTTGGTCAAGTTGGCTCATGCTCTACTATTAATATTAGGGTATCTACTAATTTTATCCCTTAAACTTTAAAACACTCAATGTAAGCTAAATGCATTTCATGATGGTCATTCTCTATGGACCGTATACAATTTCTTTCCATCATAGTCATTTTTTGGCGAAGTGTAGTCATTCCACCCACTTCTATATGGAGAAACTGAGTGATCTCCAATATAACCTACATATAAACTTCAATAAACACACCATAGCATGCATTTTTTTATAATAAACACCAAGTATTTATTATTGTTTCCTACTTAAAATTTGTTCCAACATCATAGCCTTGATGCTTTCAAAAAAGTTCACCTAAAGATTTGATCATATGATTGGAACCAAACTTCAAAAAATATCAAAACTGCCAATAAACAAAAGTCAGTACTGCAAAAACTTACATTGAAATATCTAATACATAAAATTATTCAAAATCTCTTAGCGAGAACATGCAATTAATATCAGCAATACAAGAATAGAGTAGAATCAACAAAACATCTTTAAGACTTCTTGGTATCTTTAACTATTCTTGACATCTTTAACCAAGCCCATTACCACTACCTAAAGCACCACCAAAACCACCTCCAATAATAATGTTATCAACTAGTTCATGACCCCGACACCACTTGAATCATCATCAAATCCACCCCAAAGACTAGAGTCAACACTTCCAAGAACTTCATAAACATACTTATAAAATGTACTTAAAAACTATCAAACTTGAAGATTTTGTAATTATCACTAAATATTTACAATAAAAAATTAACTACTAAAAATAGTAAAAAATATTTTGATAGCAAAAATTTAATAATATACATCAATTACCAGTCCTATTACCAAGAATAGATAGAACTACAGCTATGTCGATGGAAGGATAGTCCACCTTCTAGAACCAAAAACACAAAATTCATAATCACTTTCTTGTTTTCCTGCATCCTTTTCCTAAACAGACACAGCAGACGAGGAGTTCAGTGGCACATATGGAATGAATGGCTGAGGATAACCAGCACGTGTTTGCATGACACCAGTACCAAACTCCACGTCATGTAAAGAGAACTGGGACAATTTGTGCAATTGGTACTGTGTCCAATATACAGCTGTCGACCCAGATCATACGTATGAATCTTCATTACTATCAAATTATTATATTATTTGATGCCCATCTAAGTGTTTGAATTCCTATGGTCGTCTAACATCTCATTGCACTATTTATTTTATTGCTTAAACAGATATTTTAATTGGTTTCTGCTGTAGTCTATGGCACTATGATAAGTCCACTTCATTTATGGGATAGCATATAGTCCTCTTGATGTCCATCCCGGATGGTTATCTAACAACTCATTCTGCTATTTTAATGGATTAGATGGGTTGATAATTCATTTGGTGCAAATCTAGGTTTTAAATTTTTTATTTGTTGGATGGTCATCTAATTACTCATGTTATTTTATTGGTTTGGATAGATACTTCCGTTGGTTTCTTCTACTGTGTATGCTAAATCCACTTCATTTAAGGGAACATTGATTATTATTTGACGCCCATCTACATGCTAAGATTTTATCTGCCAGATGGTCATCTAACATCTCATGGTGCTATTTTACTGACTTAGATGGAATTTTTATTAGTTTCTTCTTCAGTGTATTCTAAGTCCACTTCATTCAAGGGGACAAATATTGGTGTAATTTATCTATACGTGCATCCTACTGCAGACTGTAAAAAAGCACCATACCATAACATGCAAATTGCTTATTGCTTATATAATAGCATAATATGCTTGCTTATATAATAACATAACATGCAAATTGCTTATATAAATAAACAAACTGTTTGCAATGGACGTCCTATGATTGATAGATCCAGGTACAAATTAACATATACTTGCATGAATTGTATCTATGACAGCCCCAATGGAGAAAAGAACTGGTCAAGTGGAACAATGTTGTCTTGACATTACCAACCATATTTGCCTCATATACCGTTTGCAATGGACTTCCTATGCTTGATAGATCTAAGTACAGATTAAAATTCACTTGCATTAATTGTATCCATGACAACCCCAATGGAGTAAAGAACTGGTCAAGTGGAACAATTTTATCTTGACATTACCAACCATATTTTACCTCTATAATCTCAGGTTAATTACAAAATGCATATTTCTCAAGGAGCTTCAACACTTGCGGGCGTTTATTCAGCTTTGCAACATCCAAGGGTGTTTTCTCTTCCAAATTGACCATAGTCCTGTCCATGCATAGTCAATGCAATTTAGCTTTTTACTCAAACAGTCAAGTATCATCTAAATATTCAATTATACATGAAGCACATGAACAATATTTATACCATGCCTCAAAAAAATTTCTTTATACTTCCTATTATCTTAGTATGGCAAAGAGAGAAGCTGTAGATGATCTCTATGCTTTAAAAGTTAGAGATGCTCTTGAATGCTTCTACTTGTTAGTCGTTTCAGATTTCCAACTAAAGGAAATATCAGAGATTTAATCATACAAGAAGCCAAAGGAGAAAGAAACTCACACTGCAGCTCCTTTCTTAAGTAGAAGTTCAGCACATTCATATTGCCCATAACCTGAGGCATAATGAAGAGGAGTATTGTTGTTCTTATCAACAGAATCAACTGAAGCACCCGCTTCAAGCAATACTTCTACACACTTTACCTAAAAGTCAAATTGGCCTCTCTCATCAGTTACTTGAATTTTCACTTCTTTCTAGTAGTAAAAAAATCTGAACTTATTAATATTAATACTGATAAACAGTGAAGAAATACTGGTCATTTTTATACGAATTACAATAGAAGATCCAGAGTGAGCTAAAAAACAGAGCCAAACACAGTAAACAAGCCTTTTAATATTGATGTGATAAAATCTATGATTCTGGTGATTGACATTTTTCCCCCAGGTTTGCTACGGCTGGCTTTGGATATGTATAATCATAATTTGGCAAAAAATGTAAAAAACTGAACACTGAATGGATAATGCAATGTCACTTGTCAAATCATAAATTTTAAAAGATAAATTAATATGGTTTGTGTTTTATTAGCATTACTCAGAATCAATATCGAATTGGCAAACTCAAAATATGAATTGAATATCATTTATATTTTTCATAATTTTATCGCTTTTAAACAAATTTTGAATCTTTCAAAAAGTGCACCTTTAGGATTAAGTTTTCTTTTAAAATTTTCAGTGTTGCACAAAAACACATTCCTAAGGGTCCAGGTGATGTCCCCAACATCCAAGGACTTGGGGACTTGGATGGGATTTTCCATTCTTTTAGGACTGGATAGCCTGTTCCATTTGGTGCATAAAATTAAAAAGGTATTTTTTTACGGAAAAAAATGCTTAAGATCCCTAAAAACCTTAAAGGGCTACAAAGCCATTGCAAAAGCAGCATATTTTATTTACTTTTTAAAATTTCACCTGCTTTTAGTTTGTTTGAGTTAAATTAATAGACATACTTACTATCCCCAAAATTTGGGAAAAAAAGTTGATTTCACCAAAACCTCATCCCCGTTCCGGAAACTTGAAGAAACACTACATTCTTTTTAGCTACTATAGATCTTTCCAAGGTTCACCCTTGGAGCAACCTTGGGCCTGATTATTCAGCCTAGGTAGATTTCAGACTTAACCAAGCCAAATGGCCAGGTCCAGGAGTTGACCTTGTCCGGACCTCAGCAGGATTTAGGCTGGAATTAGAAACTGCCCCAGACTGGTCTGATTTCGGCAGAGGTTCCAATAGAGCTCAGTATCATAGAATAAAAATGGTATACGTGGAAAATCCTTAGGCAATAAACATTAACTTTCATAGAGAAATTTATGCAAACTCCTTACAGAGACAAAGTATAACAGAATATTGATGGATACTTATAACAAAAAAATTGTTGGAAGCGCTTCACTATATCATAATCATATTAATAAAAAAACTAACAATAGTGCATATTAGTAGTCTGGGGAAGTATTCATCTACCTACCTAGATTTTGGCAGTATATTTTCATCTGACATTTGTATCAAGAATTTTGATGACCTTTGCAATTATTTTTTTGCAATTTTTTTTAACATAATACAACAGTGCTAAACAACAAAATTTTCAATAGCTTGATATGTAGAGTGAAGAGCCCGTAGGCACCTAGATATGCAAAACAAAGGCTTAATTTCAAAAAGAGACCAATTTATAAACAAAAATAACTTTAAGCCTTTTATGCTGTCAGTGTCATTAAGTTATACATTTGATATCATGTTGTTGGTATGATCAAATTAGGGCACAAAATCTTACTGAAATTTAAAAGTATTGCAAAGCTATTACAAATCTAGCATAGGTTTGTTGGAGCTTTAGTGAGCATCCCCAATTTATACCTTGTATATATGCACGGGACTATACAGAATGATGAGCCTATTTGTGTGTAAGAAGATGGACGGGACTATCAATATGGAATTGTCTGAAAATCAAGTAGAAGAGACTGCATCTAATTTTGAAGATGACTTTGTTCCAAAGAATAGGTAGGATCTGATGTTGTTCATTATATCTATGAACTCCAAAGAATAGGGATGATCTGATGTTGTTCATTATATCTATGAATTGTTTGTTTGAGTACCAAGTTTTATATATAGTGCAGAGCCATGGAAGAAACCGAAAAGTATGAGAGCTTTTACATTACAGGGGAATGTTAATGGATTTAATGTTTTCACTTAAGATGGAAGAACGGGACTTCGGTGAAATTTCTTGAAGTTTAAAGCATAGAGGATTAATAGGCTTCCATCAACCAAAAACTTACATGAAAAAGAATTGTAATAATTAGTCTTTCTAGCCTCCTTCCTTTATTTAGTACATTTGTTGAAGATTTTAATCATATTATGACAGAAGATAATATTTATTTTGAAAAATTGTATTATAAACTATTACATAAGGTAGTTAGAATAAGCCGTTTGGTTGAACAAGGACTCAACCTCAAAGAATTCTTTCTGGCAAATTGAAAAGGAAAGAAGCACTATCAATAATTGTCTATAAATACCTATTGTGACCATTTCACACATCGCCCCATTAGAATGGGGACCCCTCTTTTTGCTCTTGTTTTGCTTGTTCTTCTCTCTGCTTTTAGGGTTTTGAGTGAGTGAGTTGTCTGTCTGGGCTAGGGCTAAACCTTAGGGGTTTCTTTTGATGTTTTTCGAGCTAAGTCCAATCAAATTTTGAAAATTGTTAAGCATCCTCCCGAGAATTGAGATTGTTGAAATAGGGTAAGCCTGTCAGGGGAGTCAAATAGGTCTCAGGTTAGGTCTAATCAGGGTTTTTTTAGGATAAAATCCAAATTTTGATTAAGTGTTAGCATTTTGAAGGTGAAATTGTGTGTTTTTGCCTAGGTAAGTTTTGATCAAATTTTGAAAGTAAGATGATGCCTGAAACACAAAAATAGCTCCTGACCCTCTCCAAGGGTCCAGGGTGAAATTTATCCTGAGTGCAAATTCTTGTTTTGAGAAGGCTTGCTAACTGGTTCCTGGCCTTGAGAATGACCTGACTCTGCCTTGTGAAGTGATTGAAGACTTAAATTTTGGATAGTTTAGCCAGAAAAGGTGAAATCGCTCCTGACCCTCTCCAAAGGTCCAGGGCGAAAATGTTATTTAAGGCATATTTATCACTGATTTTTTTAATTGCCTTGTGTAGGATCTCCAGGAGGGACGATTGGACGTGACTTGATGTTTTTGAAGATTTGAAGGCATGGAAAAAGATGAATTTTGAAGGCTAAGGGAAAAATTGCTCCTGACCCTCTCTGAAGGCCCAGGGCGAAATTTTGATTTCCCTCATCTTACAGCGAAAGAGGACCAAGTGTTGGACATGAGTAGAAAATGAACGACTTTCTCCATCCACCTTAAGGAGTTTTAACTTGAGATGATGAAGGATCTTGCGGGAATCATCAAAATCGCTCCTGACCCTCTCTGAAGGTCCAGGGCGAAAAAACTTATTAGAGTCATTCCTGACCTTGTTTGGTCAAATTGAGATATCAAAGGCATGGTGGAGGACGAAATGAGTGTGATAAAGCATCCAGACTTGATTGAAGATAATGAAATGATGGAGTTTTGCCCAAGAAGAGTAAATTCGCTCCTGACACTCTCTCAAGGTCCAAAGCGAAATTCTTTCTACGCACATCTTTTAAACCTTTCTTGGACATAAACTTTTATTCATAGCGTGAAACAAGATGAAATCTTCCCTAGAAAAGGCATTTCATGATGAAAAGTGAAACATTTTGGTCTAGAAGGCAAGATTCGCTCCTGACCCTCTCCGAAGGTCCAGAGCGAAATTTTCAAATGGCACATTTCTTGCTAGGTGAAAGTGATTTTTATGATTGGAATAGATGAAAGCAAGTTTGTTTTACCCATTGAATATAATTTGGACGCCAGGTTTGAAAACTCGCTCCTGACCCTCTCTGAAGGTCCAGGGCGAATTTCTAAGTTTCTTTCCTTTTTTTTGAAGAATTAAGACAAAATCTTGCTTGAAGGAGTGAGGAAGGGTGTGTTTTGACCATTGAAGATAATTTGGAGGGCTAGCAAAAGATGGATAAACTTGAATTTGCAAAATCGCTCCTGACCTTCACTGAAGGCCCAGGGCGAAAAACCTAATATCCAACCTTTTCCTCCAAAATTAAATGAAGCTAAGCCTAGACACAAGTTAGAGATTGTGTTTGAGATGCCTTGAAGTGGAATTGAGATGCTAGGAATGCAACTTTTGATGACAATGGGGAAAATCGCTCCTAACCCTCTCCAAAGGTCTAGGGCAAAATTTCTAAGTATACCCATTTTCCTTGCATTTCGAGATGATATTTTGTTCTCAAGACTCAGTGGGCAGTGAAGTATGATGTTCTATGCCTTAAGAGCAATTTGAAGTTGGAATGATCAAGAATTTGTGCAAAAGACTCAAATTGGCTCCTGACCCTCTCTGAAGGCCCAGGGCAAAATTTGCAAAACCAACAACTTCCCTTCAAGATCGCGCTAAGGCAAGGTTGTGCTAAGGTGGAAAGGTCCTCCAAAAACGTAATGAACAAGGAATTACATCCAAAACTTGATGATCCTGGCCTAAATTACAAAAGTCGCTCCTGACCTTCACTGGAGGACCAGAGCGAAAATCTTTGAGGTCCCTATTTTGCGTTGCAAAAGCAAATCAAGCATGCATGGAACGAGTGAAGGAGATCATCGCTTACCCCACAAGGTGAGTTGGCAATTAAATGATGAAGGATTAAGAGCAAAAGTGAAAAATCGCTCCTGACCCTCTCAGAGGGTCCAGGGCGAAAAAATCCTATAGCACTTTCCTCCTAAAGACCAAATGAAATCAAATTCAAAACTCCAATTAGAAATGCCATTTAAATACCTAGGTGAAGTTTTGGGCAAGAGAAATGAGGAATGCAAGAGCAAAATTGAAAGTTCGCTCCTGACCCTTGCCAAGGGTCCAGGGCGAAGTTAGTAGCATTCTTTATTTTACCATATTTGAGCATTGATATTCCCCAAATTCCTCAAAATTTCGAAGCCTTTGAAAAAGAAATTAATTAAAATTAAATTGGCATTTAATAAAGGACATATTGACATTTAATAAATTAATTTTGAGCCTTAAAAAATCGAATTTTTATTGTTAAGGCATTTAAAATTAATTTTTATGAAATTAAAATTCAATATAGAGCGCTTAAGGTCTTATTTTTATTTTATTTTATCAAGTCGGCCCCTCCTTTTTACAATTTTATTTATTTTTTTAACCTCTTTTTGCCAAGTCGGCCTAGAGGGAGAAAAGGGGTGGGCGCTCTATATATTGGAGGTGTTTTTTTTCATCATTCAAATCGTTAAATCATTGCTTCAAGTGCGAATTTGGAGAGCAAGAAGGAGGTGCGAAATCTGGTCTATTTGGAGCGAATTTATTTCAAGTGTTGGAGACTAGAAGGAAGTGGAATTGATTCTTGTGAAGGCTAAAGGAGGTGCATTTTATCCAAGGGAGAGCTTTGATCTACATTTTGCCTAGCGAAATTCACCTATTTTTGCATCATTCCTTAGAGTTTAATACTCAAGAGGAGGTATGGCGAAATCATCTTGACACCATTGATTGAAGATTTGAATTTTGAACTTTTGTTTTGAGAAGACTAAGTGTTGATTAGTTAATTAGGAAATGATAACTCTAGACTTATCATGAAGTTTCCTAATTAATATCTTTAATCTTCCTTTTGAGTCTTAATTTCTACACATCAAGATATAATGCTTGAGAACTAATTTTGAAATCTTGTGTAGGTGTCAAGATGGCGACTCCAAAGGAAGGAGCATCTACTAGTCGCCCGGCTCTCATGAAGGAAGATCAGAAGAATGAAGAATTGGAGACCAGGATCGTGTCCAAATGGAGCAATATCGGAGATACCAACTTGGGAAACTTCAGTATGAAGAAGTTTCGAGAGGTCCCCTACATTGGCAAGCCATCACCTGTCACTAAGAGAATAATTGAAAGTGGCATCATCAAGGCGGCCGGTTTCCCCCCAGTAGTCCAGTGTCATGAGCTGATGATCGAGTGTGCCCGCCATTATGACTCACAATCAAGATCGATCGTATCCAAGGAAGGAAACACTTTGGCTTACCTTTCAGAGGAGGCTATAAGTGAAGCTCTTCATCTTCCAGAGCATAAAGATATGATTTACAAAAGCCTAGAAGGAGCCAGGTCAATGTATGAAGATGATCCCGACACTTGCTTGAATCTCATCAATAAGAATTGGTTGCTCAAAAGTCGTCCTCGCTTGAGCAAGACTCCCAACACACCACATAGGATCGACTTCCAGGAGGAGTACAAAGATTTGATAACTTTGCTCAATCGAGTTACAGGGGCTCCTCAAGCCTTCTACTTCGAAAAGTGGATGTTCTACTTCATCCAAGTGATAGTCCAAGGAAAAGGAACGATTCATTGGGCTAGAATTATTAGCCATTGCCTGGATGTGCAGTTAAGAAGACTAAAGCCTACCAAGTTGTTCCACATGAGCTCATACGTCATATATGCCTTGATCAGGAGTTTCGAATATGCAGGGCTACCTCACAGAGGAGTGGTCGGAAGAGGACCCGGAGAAGTGAGAGTTTGTGACTCTTATGTTCATTTGCATCATCCTCCTAGAGGCGACTACAAGTTAGTCAATGACACCTTCACGATGAACATCACTAGGATATTCCAAGGTGGGATTCACAATCGACTATCTCTGGATGCACAAGAGCTTGTGAAGAGGTATGGTGCATGGTTCATCCAGTTTCAAAAGTTTACATACATTAGAGTTCAGGGATGTCCTTCACCTCCCTACATGTTGCCAAGGTATCCGACAGACAGGATAGTGCTACTTGAGGTGACCAGACAGTTGGCAGCTTATGCAAAGGCATTCAGACACAAGCATGGAAATGGAGTTCCCGTGCCCATCATATTGGGGAATTCAGTTGAGGTATGTCCTAATACTCAAGCCTCGGAAGATGCAGAGAAGGAACTGGCTTTATATTCATTCACGTTCTTTGCCTCGAGGGAGAATTTCGATCCTCATGGTTATATGGAGGAGACACTTAGTAAGAAGTACAAACACGAGTTTCAGGTAGAGGACTTTTGGATAAATCTCTCAAGTGATTTAGAAGTGAAAAGGAAGATGCATTCTAGATTACCTTTAGATTTCATCAGGAAATGCAAAGTTTACAGAGTAGCCGATCAAGCTCAGGACAGTGGCAGACATCTCCAGTCATCCTATGACAAGGAAGATAAGAGAGTGAAGATAGATTGGAGCGAGCCTGAGATTTCGGACTTGAGAGCTTTGATGGCTCCAGTTTTGTCATGTACTCGCAGATGGGTAGATGTACAACATCAGAAGTTAAGAGAACAGAACATACCAATGACTTTTACTTTGGAGGAAAGACCAGAAGAAGGAGGAGTGAGCGCAAGTGAAGGCAATTCTCATCCTAGAGGCGCAAAGAGGAAAGAAAGACCTAAGAAAAGAGAACCCTCCAAGAAGAAGCAAGAGGCCAATCGAGATCGTCCATCAAGCACATCTTCTTGACATGGAAAGAAGGCAAGTCAAGCTAAATGTCAAGAGAAGATGGTACCTGAGATTGATGAATCTATGGAATCCATGGTACAGAATGATAAAATAGAGAAGGGACAAACACCTCAGCATTCATCAAGTCAACCTCTACAAATTGATGAGCTACAGGAGGATCAGGAAAATGATGATGAGGCGACATCTCCTCTCCGAGAGAATGAAACGTTACCTAAGGAAATACAAGTTAGAGAGACAAGATCTGCCATTCCGGATTGGTTAAAGGAGAGACTGATGAGGGTGATTGTGGTCGAAGATGAAGATGATGTAATTGACTTAGAGAGCCTTATAGGAAATTCCCAAGAAGTAACGAAGAAGAAGGCCATCAAGATGTCCAAGGTAATAAGGGATGAGGCAGGATCCAGGAAATTGCAGATAGCTACACTAGTAGTGGACAAGTATGAATGTGAAATTCTTGCAGAAGAGTATGATGTAGAAACATTCGAGCTTGGTCCCCTCACTACTGAACAGGCACTGGATGAGGCAACTGACTCATTTGAAGCACTTAAAGACAAGCTTAAAGAAGAAATGGAAAAGAATAGAAAGCTTGAGAGAGAAGTCAGTGCTTGGAGAGGCTACTTTAGTCATCTCAATCAGCCCTTGGGACGTCAGGATCCGACAGTATCTCCTGTGCAAGCACTTCCCCTTGAATCAGTTGGCGAGGCAAAAAGAGTCAAGAGCTTGGTTCATCTTATGAGCTCTTGGATTGACAAATCCCACATGGTAGCTGTTGAATTTACAACAAGAATGATGAAAACAATCCACCGAGCTATCCAGGTCCTTGAGATCGTCCACAATCTAATGATAACTGTAGCCGCTTTCGCTCATACTAGAGATGTTATCATTCCTGTTCTGCAAGTAATCAAGCAAACACCAAGGAAAATCCTAGCACAAGAAAAGATAATGGATGGAGGAGCTCATAACCTACTTCAGTGGTCAACTCTACTCCAGATGAAAGAGGTTCTTTTCGAGGACATCAGCACCAAATGCAATCAAGTTGAAGGTGTCATCCATCCAATTCAGGATAAGGTGTTTGAAGTGTTATGTACCATTCTTGGCAGGAGGATCGAAGTTGAGACGGATGTGGACCTCCATGAGTTGGAAGAGAGAGTCAAGGTCATCTTTTGCAAAGATGAGAATGTCATCACAGATGAGCAATGGGATCTAATGTTCACTACTATGCTCCTGATTGAGAAGATCAAAGAACTCGAACCTGGATGGGAAACGGCTCTTCTCACTGCCTTTGATCAGCTTATCCACTTGGAGGAGCGAATGAGGAATCTTCCCGAGATTCCTATTGCTGAGATTGAAGGAATTGTGTCCAGATTCGTTGCATATGCTGAGAAAGAGCATTGGAAAGGGAACAAGGTTTTAGAAGAACGATTGTTATAGAATGATGTGGCATCTTAATTATCATTGGTCTATGTTTCCTCGATTTTTGTGCCAATTAAATATTTGGCTATGCATTTGATAATATTCATCTAAAAGGGGAACTTTTTGTAACAAACCCTAATTAGGGTTTAGGTGTCAGAATCTCAGCCGTTGATCTTCTTTGGATCTGGGCCGTTCATTGTAATTGAGGATGCTATATATACCCTCACTCATTTTCATTTTGTTATTAGAGATTAGATATTAAGGAGATAGATAGTTAGAGCTTTGGAGAGAAGAAAGTTATTTTGTAGCAAGATTGAGTAGTGAAGAAAGAATTTCAAACAATTGTTGTCTATTTTGGCTTTGACATCAATAAAATATTGAAGTTATGGTGTTTTATTGCAATTCTTGTGGCTATCTTCATGGTTGTTTACTTTCTTGAATCATTCTCAGTCGAAGTAGTATTTAAGTTTGAAGGACTAAGTGTTGTGCTTGATCTTTGGTGAGATTCATGTTCCAAACCACTAGCTTCTTACTGATTGTAAGGACGCCTTGTGTGGTCAACTGGAGATATTGAGATTGCTTGAAACTTCAATCGTTATTGAAATATTGATATGTATCTTTATGATAGTATCTATATCTCTTGATGATTCGAAAATCACTAATCACCTTAGAAGATCGCATCAATTCAAGTAGAGTTGTAATTCCTTGGCAATACTGAAATTGGTAGAATCTTACCAAGTCTAGCCTACATTGAGTCATTCTTAGGATTAGATTAGAATTTATCTCTTGAAAACCCTATCTTTTGCCCCTTTTTTGAGAATTTGTTAGCATTAGGAAAAATCCTGTTCCTGCAGTCAAGTAAAAGTAACACGGACCAACTTTTAAAGTGCGTAAGACCCCTTGAAGAAACAGCATTCACAACGACCACTGGTGCTTATCCACACGTAGAGATCCTACAACGAAGAACCTTGAAGTCACCCTGATTGATCCTTTTTCGCGATATCTTCAGCATTCAGAGGCTTTACTCAAGAGAGGATAAGGTACCCTTGGGTATTTTATTCTGTGTTTGATAGTGTACAAAATACACACAACAATACCACAACCACTTTAGGTAATAATACTTCTTGATTCAATACCTCGTCTAATATTTGTAGAAATAAGAGTCATACAAACAAATATTGTAGGAAGAAGTTGGCATGATTAAGGAAAACAAGGAAAGCGATAAAAGCTAATTTGGTAGATAATGTGTGTACCTTCTGGGTTTCCCAATGTCATTACTTAGGAAGGAAATATACGATTCTTTGATTCAATTGCTAGTAGCCATGACTAATTGGCATGATTAATTTGTGAATTTTATTGATGATTGTAAGGTCAGAAATCTTCTACTTTGTGATCTTTGCCTTACGTTTCTGCACTCATTTTAGTGACAACTCCCACAATGGTATTTTAGAGCCATTTTCCATCATTCTCAGCCTTCCATCCACTTCTAGATTGATTTGCATAGATCCCAATCCTATTTCAATTCTCATTTTAGTGACAACTCCCATAATGGTATTTTAGAGCCATTTTCCATCATTCTCAGCCTTCCATCCACTTCTAGATTGATTTGCATAGATCCCAATCCTATTTTGATTCTATGTCATTCTGAAAGTCTTGGCCCTGAATTCAGAAGTGGATGTCAGTGCACCAATAGTAGTGCTCCAAGACACAAATCAAATTAACTCTATTTGACTCCATATTTTAGGTTTCAAAAACCCTAATCCTCCTTTACTCTAATCTTGCTTTAAATGCTTGAGTTGAACCAAGTCCAACATAAAAGACCTCACTTCTTCTACGATTCCATTTCTTGATTGCATATTCTTCTATTCCCCAATTTCATATTTATCCTTCCTCCCTCCATCAAATCAATACAAAAACCTTTGCCTTCTACTTGTCCCCATACACATTCACAGACGACAAAACATTGTTCAACCTCCCAAGGCTTCCTATTTTTCACTAATCTACAAATTCACTATTCATTTCACATAGGTTTGCATACACAAATATTTCTATCTTGTGACTTAGTGAAAGTTGAAATATGCCATTCTGCAAGGCTGACCAAGGTAGCTTCCCATATAGACACAACCCTTTTTCCTATCCCCTCATATATATCCTCTCTATTATAGAGATTATGTAATAGTTGCGGAAATTTTGGGAGCACTTTCAAGACTTACTAAATCCAAAGTTGATGTGTAAAGGGGATCCTAATGCCAAATAAAAAAAGTGTCTCCTTCAGCACCAAAGTGCATTACTATCTACACTAGTGCCCAATCCCAGTGCTCCAATTCTTGAGACCTAATAGAGGGGACTTAGCACCCCACTATGGAAGTTTCTCCTTCAGCACTAGAGTGCATTACTATCTACACCAATGCCCAACCTTGGTACTCCAAATCTCCAGAAGAAAATTCAAGGACCTAAGCACCCATACTAGGCACTTGTGTCTATATCAATGCCAACCCCCAATGCTCTTGGCTTGAATAGAATGGACCACAAAGGTCCCAAGTGTCCGTACTCAATACTAGTAACTGCAGAAGTGGTCAACACTAGCCAAGATGTCTACATGAATGCCTAGGTGGTGGTAGTTTTTCCAAACAACTCATAGAAACTCGTAACTTTCCAAAATTGGTAATTAGATGTCCTTTAATACACCAAGGATGCACTTTTCTCCTCTCCTTTTGTAATTTGCTTACTACTATTCATTTCTCAAATTAGCATTTAATTACTCAATTTATTAATTGAAAATAGATTACATATTTTTGTTATTTATCAATAGATTGCATTTGATTACGTTAAATTAGATAAATGCATCTAAGGAAACAAAACCCTAGGTCAAAACATACACTAAAGGACCTAGGGTTCATATTATTAGTTTTCAATGACTCAATAAAAGAAAACTTAAGTGGTGCTTGGTGATGAAAAATTACATATTGTGCAAGGTGTTCTGTTTTAATTTGTCTCTTGCAAGAAACGAAAAAATGGAACATAGTGTATGGTAGAAGTATTCTTCAAATCATACAAGGAAGCTCTTCAGATTGAAGTAAACTTAAACTAACCTAGACTGAAATTATAGACAACATTTATTGGTATGCACACTATTCAATACTTCACCAAAGGGGTTTGCATGAATGGAAATAACTAAGTGCTTATTTCTTTTTACTTTTTCCCTAGACACGTGTTGGATTGTTAATAATTAAGCTTTGTAGATAAATTTTCAAATATTAAGGAAAAAAGCTATCCAAACACAAACAAACATTTCTCATTGGCTAAAAAATGAGACTCGTAATCTATTGCAAACAAGATTTTAAGGAATAACAACACAAGGGTTCAATAATTAGCTAAATTGCATTCAAAGCTAAAATTCAGGTAGATAGAAGTCATCAATACAAGGCTTGACTCAGTACATTCGACTTTCAGTTTACTTGATAAAATAATCAACACAAGTTCAATAATAACTTTGGTTGAATAATAGTTTGCCATAGTTTATAGACTTGGATTCAGGGAGTACTCAATAAGTTCAATTTTTTTTTTACTCAATAAAAACTCAACAAATTAAAAAACACTTGAATCTCTAAAAAAGTATGTCAACCATAATACCTATATTCAAAATAAATTAAAAAAAATTGAAACTTTTTGATTCAAATTAATGTAAAACAATTAAAATTTTAATCGATTCAGAAATTTAGCAAATCGAATCAATTCAATGTTGGTATGTTATTTTACTTTCTTCCAGCATTGACAAAGCAGTTAACAACTAGCTACACACAAATCATATGCACCAAGTGTGATCGAAGGCCTAAATGCCAGGGGATTGCAGGGGAGCTGGTTGTAGCTCCCGTGCCAGTGGTCTTGTTAGAGAAATATTACATATGTATGTGTGTGTTTAAGGTTAGGAAAATTTGCCAATAGTGGCATGTTGTGATGGTTAAGTTGTTGTGTTGTTTTTCTTGCCATCAAGGTTCAAGCCCCACTGGTTCATAGCTCCAGGTTAAAGCATTTACCCCTAAAAAACAAAAAAGGGTTAGGAAATTTAAAAAAATTGAAATTCTAGAAAAACTTGGATAAAAAAATTCAACTAACTGATAATCACCTAAAAATCTTCCCAATTCATTGTAGAATGCTTACTTCTTGTTGTGTGTGATATGGAAGGGTGAATGGAGGTCTCAAAGAGGAAAAAGATTGTTTTTTCGAGGCAAAATTGTAATTAACCCATGTCAAACTCATGTCATAATCCAGCGCCAAGTTTTTCACACAAAATCACTAAGTTTCGATGAGCACTTGTAGAAAAATTCAATGATTTTTTTTTGGCAAAAAATAAAGAAAACAATCTGGTCAGTTTATGAGTACTAGCATACCCAAAAAACTACTTGACGAGTTTGCGAACTATGGTTTTTACAACATAAGAATTTGACCAGCTCCTGTTGCTTTGATATCTAGAAACCTCTTTTTTTTTTTTGCTGATGTTGTATCTCACCATTTGTTAATATTGCTTTGGATCTTAAAAAATCTTCTTTAAACTACCTCTTTCCTTGATAACTATTCTTGGAATATATTACCTTGGTGATGAAGACAACTATGTGCAAAGGGTCTATTTGAAGGTGATTCTCCTATCACTAATACACTTTTTGATGTTTTTTCTTATGAATAAATAAATGAATGAAATGAGTTTTAATGATGCCCACGAGACTAAGTAGTCTAAGGGGTCAAGAGACATAAAATTAACACACTTTCAAATTCTTTTCAATGTCGGTTCTTCTATTATGAATCTTGAGCAAAAAACTCGTAATTTTGTGAAGTCTTGCTTCCTCAAATAGCATTCAGACTATCTACCTTCAAGTTGTTATCAAACCGATTGCAGATATCTTCATAAACTGCATATTCCATGATGAAGTGCCATTTAGTTTCAACCACCCCTTTTCTACAAAAAATGCAAGTCCTTTCTTCCTAGTCTCCCTTAGATATTGTCCATCTACTTGTTGCACATCTAAGATGATTGATAACTAGTCCTCAATTGCATGATTAAAATTTTAGCTTTTCCTTTAACTATATACCTTAAAAAAACTTTTTCATCATGTTTCTAGGTGGGGTTGAATGCTTTGACATAGTATGCTTTTTTTCAGCCTATTTGTTTTGTCCACATGACAATCTTATATTTTTCTAACACCAATTTTTATATCTCCTCATTAGTGTTAGGACATTTATGCAAAATAATTCCTCATTTGTCCATCCAATTACTGTTCTAGTTCGTCCAAGTCTTCTTCCTATAGTCTAATTCCTCTTAACAACCATTTTGGGCCAATAATGCTTATCCATGTTTTCAACCTTTTCTAATTAGCTTAACAAACGAATGATCACCGATGCCTCTATTGGGAACAAACCAACCTCAACTGAAAAGATCTCATCTGAGATCATTGATTTGATTTTGAGATTACTAGTGATTAGTTGTTTTTGAATTCTTTGTACTTATTGCCACTTGTGGTTTCACATGCTCCTCCCCCAAACCTCACACCCATAGAGGACAACTGACACAACCAACAAATCAAAATAGTTTTTCTTGGTATTTCAATCCCACAACTTTGCTTTCCTACACCTATTCTGAAGAAGGTAAGAAGTTTTGCATCCTCCTTAAATCCTTTTTGTTTTACATGTCTCCTAGTTGAGCCTATTGTGAAAATCAATACCTAGGTACTTGTATTCATCCACTATTTCCAAAGAATTTCCCTCGAAGATAAAGTTGACTTGTTACTTCTTTCTCTTTGAAAAAAAGATCACTAACATTCTAAAATCTTGACAAAAGAATGGTAGAGCCTTCAAATGATATCTCAATCCCTGAACAGATTTTACAATTAGAATAAGATACCTAGTCTGCATACAGAAGCAATTTCACCACATATACCCTCTCCAAAGATCTTGTTTTTTATTTGCTTATGTTCTAAAAATTTATTTCTAAAGTAACGCCACGCACAAATAGAATACTCATCTTTTATCTTGACGCCAAGTCAGCTTTCTGAGATGAGCAAATATGCCTCCTTCATGGCTAGATGCATCTTTTATTTGTCACGTGTGCTTTAACTCACTTTCAAACCCAAACACATTTTCGCTTTATAAGGCATGTGTTTTCTAAGCAAGTTCATGCCTATATAATGTGATTTTCGCCTTTTTGAACTGTGGGATTGGAAAACCAAGAAAACTCTTTTTGGTTTGCTAGTTACATCGGTTGTTCTATATGGTTGCGAAGTTTGGGGAGGCAGCATGTCAAACTGTGGATGGAGACAATTAGAGAGAATTCAAAAACACCTAATCACAAGCAATCTCAAAGTTAAAACGTCAGTTCCATATGAAATCCTTTTAGCGGAAGCAGGTACTTTCCCGTTGGAGGATTCAGCGATAACCAAGTTAATAAGCTATCTAAAGAAGGTGGAAATCATGGATGACCAGTGGTGGCCTAAAATTGCCATAGAAGAGGGTCTTGTTGTGACCTAATCACACATCACCCCATCCCAGATAGGGACCTGTTGACGTGTATTTTATACACAATCATACACAGAATAAAATACCGACAGGCATCTTATCCTCTCTTGAGAAAATAGTCTCTAACTGCTGAAGATCTGCAAAAAGGATCAGTTAGATGGACTCCAAGGTTCTTTTAGTGGGGTCTCCACGTGTGGACAAGCTTTTTAGTGGTATGATGTGATTTGCTGTTTCCTTCAAGGCGTCTTACGGATTCAAAAGCTCGAAGATTTTACTAATCTAAAAGGAACTTTCAAAAAATGGAAAAGGGACAGGGCTTAAGGAAGTCTAATCTAGCCTAACCCTATGAACGACTTAGCATGAATGAGATTTGGCAAGACTCAACCAACTTCAATTTTGCCATAAGATAACAACTCAATTGAAATTAGTGCGATCTTCTAAGGTAATAATGGTGTTCAATGCATCAAAGACCAAGGACACTACTACGAAGGTACATATCCTAGATACGAAAATGCTTGAAGGTTAAGGACTCAAAATGTTTTCCAGTCGACCACGCAAGGCGTTCCTACAATCAGCAAGAAGCTAGTGGTTTGGATAGCGAATCCTACCAAATATCAAATCTCACACTTAGTCTTTCAAATTAACAAACTACTTTGATTGAGCGTGATTCAAGTACATCCAACAACCATGAAGATAACTTATGAAATTTGCAACAAAACACCATAACTTCAATATTTTATTGATTTCCAAGTCATCATATACAACAATTGCTTGAATTTCTCTCTTCAAGACTCAATCTTGCTACAAAATGAAAATTGCTTCTAACTCTAATCTCTCTATTACATCAACTATTATCTCTCACACTTATTCACTATTTTCTATTTTCTAATGAAATGAAAAATGGGGGTATAAATAGCATCCCCAGTTACAATGAAAGGTCCAGATTGAAAGCAAATCAATGGACAAGATCATGACACCTAAACCCTAATTAGGGTTTGTTACAAATGACCTCCTTTTTACTGAACAATATTAAATACATAGCCAAATATTAAATTTGGCACAAAAATCTAGGAGGTATCAACCAATGAGAAATAAGATGTCATGTCATCTGTAACAACCTTTCATCTAGAATCTTATTCCCTTTCCAATTCTCTTTCTTAGCATATGCAATGAATTTTGTCACGATTCCTTCGATTTCTATGCTTGGAATCTCGGGAAGATTCTTGATACTCTCTTCTAAGTGGATAACCTGATCAAATGCATCTAGAAGAGCTGTGTCCCAAGTAGGTTCAAGTCCCTTTGTTTTATCAATCAGGAGCATGGTGGCATACATCTGATCATACTGCTCATCTGTAACATCTGCGTCCTTGCGAAAGATGATCTTGATTCTATCCTCAAATTCTTGTATATCCACATCTGTCTCGACCTCGATCCTTCTGCCAAGAATGGTACGAAGTACCTCAAATACTCTGTCCTGGATCGGATTGATCACCTCCTCAACTTGACCACATCTAACACTGATGTCCTCAAAGAGAACACTCTTTATATGGAGTAAGGTTGACCACTGAAACAAACTGTGAGAATCACCTTCTAAGATCCTCTCTTGTGCTAAAATTCTTCTAGATGTGTGTCTTATAACTTTCAGGACAGGGATGACAACGTTCTTGGTATGGGCAAATGCAGCTACTGTTGCCATCAATCGGTGAATAATCTCAAGAACTTGGATAGCCTGATGGGTGATCTTCGACATCCTTGTAACAAACTCAATGGCCACCGTGTGAGATCTATCCATCCAACTACATGTACGCTGGACCAGGTTCCTGAATCTTTCTGCTTCATTGATTGATTGAAGGGGCAATGCCTGCAATGGTGATCTAACTGGATCCTGACGTCCCAAAGGTTCATTGATATGACTGAAATATGTCCTCCATGCACCAACCTCTTTCTCAAGCTTTCTATTCTTTTCTACTTCTTCTCTAAACTTGTCCTTCAATGTCTCAAATGTGTCGGTGGCATCATCTAAAGTCTGCTCTGCTGTGGATGGTCCTAACTCAATAGTCTGTATATGATAGTCCTCTGCTAGGATCTCACCCTCATATTTGTCTGCTGCCGGTGTAGCTATCTGCAGTTTTCTAGATCCAGTCTCATCTCGAATCATCTTGGACATCTTTGTAGCCTTCTTCTTCTCTGTTGTCATATGCGAACGTCCCACGAGGCTCTCTAAATCAATTGCACTGTCCTCGTCCTCTATTACGATCACCTTAGTCAATCTTTCCTTCAACCAATCTGGGATATTCGATCTTGTCTCTTGAACTTGAATTTCTTTATGTACCATTTCTTCTTGTCTGGGAGGAGATGTCACTTCATTATCATTATCTAAATCATAGTCTTGGAGAGATCCATCGGATGAAACATGCTGTGCCTGTTCTTCCTCCTGTCTGTCATTCTGTACCATCGATTCCATGGATTCTTCCACTCGAACTGTTCTATCCTCTGGTCTGGAAGAAGTACCTGGTGTTTGATCTTTGTTAGCACCTTGCTTTTTCTTGGAAGACTCTTTCTTTTCTGATCTTTCCTTTCTCTTCGAACCTCTCGAATGGAGATTGCCCTCACTGGCACATCGAAGGTTACCTTCACCTGTATTCCTAGGATTAGGATTGCCTTCACTAACACTGGCTCCACCTTCGGCTGGTTTCTCTTCCAAAGTAAAAGACATGGCTATGCCTTGTTCTCTCAACTTCTGATGCTGAACATCTACCCATCTGCGAGTACAAGACAAGAATGGTGCCATCAAATCATCTAAATCCACGGCCTCGGGCTCATTCCAATTCAAACTTATTGTTTTGCTTTCTCTATCATATGAAGATTGGATGTGCCTGCCGTTGTCCTGAGCTTGGTCGGCTACTCTATAAATCTTACATTTCCTGATGAAATCCAGAGGCAATCTAGAATGTATCTTACGTTTCACTTCAAGATCATCTAGGAGATTCATCATAAAATCTTCAATTTGGTATTCATGTCTAAATCTTCTACCGACCGTCTCCTCTAAGTGTCCATGTGGATCAAAACTATTCCTCCAAGCAAAAGATGAAAAAGGATACAAGGCTAACTCCTTCTCTGCGTCATCCATGGCTAAGACATTAGGACATACCTCAACTGAATTACCCAAAATAATAGGTACCTGAACTCCATTCTGATGTCTGTGTCTGAATGCCTTCACGTATGCTGCCAACTGCCTTGTTACTTCAAGTAACACAATTCTATCTGTCGGGTACCTCGGCAACATGTATGGAGGTAAAGGACATCCATACACTCTGATGTAAGTGAACTTGGGAAACTGAATGAACCAAGCACCGTACCTCTTGATGAATTCCTGGGCATCCTGAGATAATCTGTTGTGAATCCCTCCTTGCAACGTCCTTGTGATGTTCATCGTGAAAGTATCATTGATTAACTTGTAGTTCTTCCCTGGTGGATGATGCAAGTAGGTATAGGATTCACAAACTCTGACCTCGCCGGGTCCTCTTCCAATCACTCCTCTGTGAGGTAGTCCTGCGTACTCAACGCTCCTGATTAAGGCATAGATGACGTACGAACTCATGTGGAAGGACTTAGTAGCCCTGAGTCTTCTCAACTGTACGTCTAAGCAATGGCTAATTATCCTAGCCCAATGTATTGTACCCTTTCCCTAAACAATCACCTGGATGAAGTAAAACATCCATTTCTCAAAATAGAAGGCATGAGGTGCTCCTGTGACTCTGTTGAGCATGGTGATCAAATCTCTGTACTCCTCTTGGAAATCAATCCTGTGTGGTGTGTTCGGTACTTTGCTCAGACGGGGACGACTCTTAAGTAGCCAGTTCTTGTTGATTATGCTTAGGCAAGCATCTGGATCATCATCATATACTGATCTGGCTCCTTCAATACTCTTGTATATCATGTCCCTGTGCTCTGGAAGATGGAAGGCTTCACTTATGGCTTCCTCTGAAAGGTACGCCAAAGTGTTTCCCTCATTGGACACAATCGTCCTGGACTGTGGATTGTAATGACGGGCACACTCGATCATCAACTCGTGGCACTGAATGGCTGGAGGAAAACCGGCCGCCTTGATGATGCCACTCTCTATTATTCTCCGGGCGACAGGTGATGGCTTGCCGATGTAAGGGACCTCTCGGAACTTCTTCGTGCTAAAGTTCCCCAAGTTGGTATCTCCAATGTTGCTCCACTTAGACACGATCTTGGTCTCCACTTCTTCGGTCTTCTGATCTTCTTTCATGAGAGCCGAGCGGCTGGTGGATGCTCCCGCCTTTGGGGTCGCCATACCTACACAACATTTCATTATAAGAAATAGATTTTGCAATAAATAATGTAAATAAGAGAGATAAGTTTTAGGAAACCTCATGATAAGTCTCTAGAGTCATCATTTCCTAAAATACAACGATTAAGCCAAGAGAAATTCAAGAATCAAAATTTCAAAATTTGAAATATGACGATGAATGAATAAAACAACAATAATTAAATCGCCATACCTCGATAGAGAGCTAACTCTAGAATGCAAAAACAAAATTCGCCTAGGCAAAATTTGAGGTATAAAATAATCTTCAATATGATCTCCTCAAAATTGACTTCGCCACCTCTGGAGAGAACGTGATCTTCAATTATTGCCTTGGACGTGGTCTCAAATGGATCTTCAAATTCGCACTTAATGTATCCTCAAGCTCGCACCACCCTTGGTCTTCAACGTAATTCGCACTCTATATTAGCGCCACCTTTGGTTTGAAATCGCACCACCTTTAGATAACTTAGCGCGCCACCCTTGGTTGAATGAAACTCGCACCACCTTTGAAGTGTCTACGCCACCTTGGATAATATTCGCACTATACTCGCCCTTTCAATTCGCATGAAGGAAGGTAAAATAATGATGTAGAAAATGATAATTCCACTCCCCTTATATAGCGCGTTCATCCTTCACCCCTTAGGCCGACTTGATAAAAATAAAACCATCTTTTTAAATGATTTGCAATGAAATGACAAGGCCGACCTCCTTAAATGAGCGCTTGAAATCGATTTTTTATTAATTAAATAATTAACTATTAATGCCTTGCGTTTTTTTTTTATTGAGAATTTCGATTTTAAATAAAGGCAAAAAATAATTAATAAGAGATAACGCCATATTAAATGCCAATTTAAATAGGATTTTCAATTTTTTAAATCGATTTAGCATTTAAGGAAATTTGAATTGTTTAATTTGGCGCCAAAAATATGAAAATAAAGGGACGTACCTCATCGCTCTGGTCCCTTGGAGAGGGACAGGAGCGATCCATGATCTTGGTCTTGATTCTTGCGTTTTCAACGTTCAACTCCTTCATTTCCACGTTCCAAATCGATCATCTGGTGGTCCTTCGAATTTGAATTTCTTTCTTGTGCGAGCAAATGCATCTTATGACCATTATCGCCCTGGTCCCTTGGAGAGGGACAGGAGCGATCCTAAGTTTTTTGCTTGAAATTCTCCATTTTGGTACGATCCTTTCCTTGTATCATCTTCCAAATGCTATTTAAAACCTTGTGCGTCCTTGTCTTAACGTGATTTTCAAAGAACATCATGTGTTTTGCCTAACATCGCCCTTGTCCCTTGGAGAGGGATAGGAGCGATCTCCATGATCTTCACGTTCATCTTGTATCTTTGACCTTCGAACTTCCATTGTAAGGCGAATAACATCTATGCTCATTCCTTTCGCGCTTATTCCATTTGTCTTCATTATGTGTTTGGATGTATTAAAGGGACCATCGCCCTTGTCCCTTGGAGAGGGACAGGAGCGATCCATGATTCTTCCTTGATCTTGGCGACTTTAAAACTTCGATCTCCTTTGCAATGTCTTTCAAATGTTGTCCTTCGCGCTTCCTAACCTCGCTTCGCCTTGATCTTTGAAGGAACGTGAGTGTTTTGATAGTATCGCCTTGGTCCTTGTCCAAAGGACAGGAGCGATATGAGCTCTATGTTCATTTTGGTGATTATTTTACGTTTGAAATCTTCGTGTATCACCTTCCTATCATACCATGGATCCTCCAAGACGTTGCGAAACCTTGACCTTACGTAAATCTCGCATGGATTGGCCAAGATATCCAATATCGCTCTGGTCCCTTCCTGAGGGACAGGAGCGAAGTTCATCATTGCGAGCTTGGTCTTGTTTTTACCAACTTGCAATTATCTTCATTGCGTGAGATGACGTCCTTTAAGTCCTCTTGGTAAATTAATATTTGCTTGTCCTTTGAAATCGATGTCTTAATGGAAGTATCGCTCTGGTCCCTTGGAGAGGGACAGGAGCGATATGAGTCTTAGAGTGCACATTCCTTCCATGTGATGACCTTTACAACCTTGCGCTTGATGGAAATGCCCTAAAATGTCTTCGCCACCCTTCGTCTTGACTTGGATCGGTTTAAACATGAACAAGAAGCAATACAACCATTGTATCGCCCTGGTCCCTTGGAGAGGGACAGGAGCGAACTTGCTCTTGTGGCCTTCATTTCACTTTGTCAGGTTCCAAGTTTATATTCAACGGATTTGTCATGCTCTACTCCATTCATCCATGCCCTGACATCATCTGTAATCTTGCAAGAAAAGCAATTATATCAAAAATTGCTCTGGTCTCTTCCTGAGGGACAGGAGTGAACTAGTCATTTAACACTGGTAGGGACGTCCCAAAAATCTTCAATTTATATTCAATGCGTTCATCTCATGTTCTCCTCTATTTTTGAACGTAAACTTGCCTTGACCCTTGTCTGGATTTTGCATAATGAAGGAAATTGCTCTGGTCCCTAGGAGAGGGACAAGAGCTACAAGGTACCTCGCCCTGGTCCCTTGGAGAGGGACAGGAGCGATTTGGTCAATATAGGTCATTTTCCTTCGTTTTTGCATAACAAATTATATTCATTTGGCAAAGTATCTTCCTTCGGACGTCCTAAAATCATTAAGCTCTCGAAATCTTGCAAGGACAAGGCGAAATTTGAATTGTAGCTCCGGTCCTTCACTGAGGGACAGGAGCGATTTTCCTCCTGGAGGTATTTCTGTGCTCACGAAAATCTTCAATTTATATTCAATGGAAAGATCTCGCCGTTCTTCATCACTTCAAACGTAAAATTTGTCTGGACTCTGCAAGGATGATGAGATATTTGAAAATGAGCTCCCGTCCTTCACTGAGGGACAGGAGCGATTTTGCTCCTACAGGCCAAAATAACAAGATTTTTCACATTTTAACACTTCACGAGGCGAAAACAAATCAATTCCAATGCCCAGGATCAAAATTCAAAAAAGTCAAAATTTGGTCAAAATATTCAATCAGACAAAAATTCACATTGACGGTCAACACTTAGACAAATTTAAGTTCTGCATGAACATTCCAATTGAAAATTAGACCATTTTGGCGAAATCATTGCATTCAAAATTTGCATTCTAGAAAAGAAACTCAAAAGCTCTCAAAAACAACTGGATTTTGGCTTGAAAAGGCAAAATTTAAAACCCTAAGGCTTGGCCCTAAATCCAGACAACCAACTGACTAACAAAACCCTAAAAACGAAAGCGAAAACGAGCGAAAAACGAGCAAAAAGAGGGGGTCCCCATTTGCGATGGGGCGATGTGTGAAATGGTCACAACAGGACCCCCCTTAGCTTTTAGGCCCTTTTGGTCGTTTGGCTTTCGTTTTTGTGTGTGTTAGTGGCAGTCTCTTCAATTACTCCTGTTAGGGTGTTCGGGGGTCAGTTAGTGCTAGTCTGCTTCTTTGTCAAGCGAGTTCTGTAAGGTCTAAAGCCTGTTTTGTCCTGTTTCTAGGGCTTTGCCTTCTGTCCTAGATTTTAGGGGTTCCTGTTAGGGTTTCGGGAAAACTGAGCATACGACTGGAGTCGGGACCCTTCAGGGGACCTCCCAGCAAAATTTGAGCCCAAACAGAGCAACTTTCTATTTTTAGAAAGTCCCTATTTTTTAGGGATTTTTTCGAGTCACGGAATGTTGCCATTTTGCCAAAAATCAAACTTACTATTTTTAGTAAGTCATTGTTGCACCCGATTCGGGGATCTAACACTAACACCTGGAAAGTTTCTATTTCTGGAAAGTTATTACAGGCAGGGTTAGTCAACCAAGGCGACAAGGATCAGGCATTCACAGGCATTTCTAATTCCGGAAAGTCAGACAGCAGACAAAGGTGGCTAGAAATGGGTCAAGTGCTGGAAATCCATGCCTAAAATGGAAAGCTCAGGAAAGCACTCCCAAAAGCACAGAAGGTCAAAATATTCTAAGTCTGGAAGCATTCACAAGTGCAATATTCTGCCTCTCCATGGACGTGCAAAATGCGCCCAGGTCTGGTCTGGGGCGTTGAAATCAAGAAGGCATTCACAAGTGCAATATTCCGCCTCTCCATGGACAGGGCCAAAATGCACCCAGGTCTGGTCTGGGCCGCTGAATCCATGAAGGCATTCACAAGTGGAAAATTCATGAATCCTTGGCATGGTAAAATTTCACCCAAGCAGAGAATTTGAAATTTTGCCAAAGGCACGGAATCCAAGGAGTCAAGGAAGAATAAAAACAGAAATTCCCCTCGGGCAAATTTTCAAATATGCTATTTTTAGACATCAAATCCCGGCCAAATATAGAAATTTTTATAGATTCCGAATCAGGACGAAATTCCCCATCCAATGAACCTGACTCCTAAAATTTAGGAAGATCCCTAAAAAATAAGGATATGGAGGAAAGCCAAGAAAGTTCCTTCGACAGCACGAGATGACAAGTCGGAGTGGAATTGAGCAAATCCTGAGAAAGATCCTGCAATCTCCCTCCAAAATTGTAAAGTATGAAATCAACGAGTTGGCAGGAGGAATCTTCCAAGTATGACACATGACTAGGAGCGTTTAAGGAAGGTTCTAAATTTGAACTCACATGCATGGGAAACTGCCTTGCATGTCGTAGTGATTAAGGAAAGTATGACGCGCCATAAATGTAATTTCTAATTTGATGCCTCTTGAGAATTCTATATAAGTTCGGAAAAACATTTCATTTTTCACGTGCAAGATTCAGGAAAGGAAGAGTAAAGAAGTGAAAAGTTTTTTATACTTAGTCTCTATTTCATCATTTCGAAGTATTCCCAAGATGGCGGAACCTAGCAGGATAGCTACTATCTCCAGGCAGGAAATGATCAAAGCAGAGATGAAGGGTTTCCTTCCCCATTCTCGGTTGAATTCAAGATGGGAAGAGATCGGTGATACCAACTTCGGCACGTTCAACTGGGCTGCATTCAAGATAAGAATGTTTGGAACTGCAGGGCACAATCCATCTCCGATAGCTGTCAAAATTGTGAGAAGTGGAATAGTTGTAGCAGCTGGCTTTCCTCCCGCCATTCAATGCCCAGATCTAGTCTTAAAATGTGCAGCACATTACAATCTGGAGTGGAAGACAATCTCAACCCCAGACAGCAAGTTACTGGCAACTTTGACTCTAGAAGCAATTGGCGAAGCCTTCGGAATCCCTTCACATTACTCCATGACGTACAGGACCAGCAACAGAGCTCAAGCATTCTATGAAGCAGGCCCCGCCAGATGTGCTGATTTGATCAACAAGTAATGGTTGCTGAAGCCTAGAGTACACGTTTCCAAGATGCCCAAAACTCTCACAATCTTCAAGTTCAAGCAGGAATATGTGGACATGATAAAGATGCTGAGCAGAGTAATGGGACGCTCACACTTGGTGAACTTCGAGCCTTGGATGTTCTTCTACATTGGCGAGATCATGAATTCTAATACACTGATCGACTGGGCTAGATTGATCAGCCACTACCTGCACAAACAATTGAAGAACCTGTAGGAGAAAAAGTCTCAGTCCTTTTGCATGAGTTCCTACCTATTCTATATGCTGGCAGGAAGGGGTGGATTTGATGGGCTGCCAGCAAGAGGAATCATGGGCTGCAGGCCAGCTCAGCTAAAGGTGCATGAATGTTATCCTCAGCTACATCTCCACAACGTGAATTCTTACAAATTGGCGAATGACACCTTCACCATGTACCTAACACGACTTATGCAAAATAAGTTGCACATGAGGTTGTCTCCGCAAGCAAGTGCTTTGGTCCAGAAGTATGGCGCCGCATTCCTGCAGTTCCCCAAGTTCACCTACATCAAGACGCAGGGCTTCTCCTTCCAGTTTTACAAATTGCCTAGATATCCGTCGGATAAGCTTATATTGCTCGAGCTCATGAGGCAATTGACTGCCTACGATCAGCTACAGAAGAAGAAGAAGAAGCAATCTATTGAATTTCCAATTGTCTTGGGGGATTTCATGGAGATATGCCCAGGATTGGAGGCCGCTGAAAGTGCAGCAAGCGAATTGGCATTCTACTGCCTACCATTTTACACTTCTAGGGCCCAATATGATCCTTACAGCCAGATTAGGAAGATTGCCGGTGTCAAATTCATACATAGATTTCACTTGGAGGATTACTGGGCAGGAGCCGAGGATGACCTTGAGGTTAGGAGAAGAATGCAATCCAAACTACCCCTCGACACCATCAGGATAAGTGAGGTTCATCAGGTACCAGACCAGGTGAAGGAAGACTCAAATTTGATGCAACCCGAATTCGAGAAGATTAAGGATCAACCTATCCTATTGCCAGATTGGTTGGAGCCTGATGTAGATGATTTGAACACTTTGGCCAAACCAATGCTAAAATTCACTAAGCACTGGATTGACAAGTAGACAAGAAATTTGGTAGAGAACCATGTCCATCTGACATACCAGCTGATGGGGAATCTGGATTCCCATAGTGAGGCAACTGAAGGCTCTTCACAAGGTCAGGCAGGAAGAGAGGCCCAGATGGACAGAGGGAAAATTGCCCCAAAGAGGCCAAGGATAACAAAGACGAAGGATGCCCAACAGGAAATCCCGTGCGAGGTTCAGCAGGAAGCCCAGCAGGAGGAGCCTCCACAAAAGTGAACGAGGACGGGAAGGGAACATTCACCAGTCAGCTCCGCGAGCGTACAAGAAGTAGAAATGTTCCCACATCCCGCAGGCCCACTTCCAGGAAACGTTCCAGCACCTGATATACTTAGCATCAATGCTTCACAGGGTCGTCATCAGCCAAGAAGTCAGAGGCAAGAAGTTTCGCCGCACCTGGAAGAAGTTCACCAGGATAATTTCATAGAGACTATCTTTGGCGAAATGGAAGAGGAATCTCAAGAACGGGAGCATGCAGAGGACTACAACCATTCCATCCCCGCGCCAGATTGGTTGGTAGGCAGATTGGGAAATGAAGCAGGAGGGGAGCCCAATCCTGCTTAGGAATTCAAAGAATTATTGAAGAGGATGGATCAGCCACCGAAAAGAAAGGCCCCTCGGAAGTTTTCCAAGGTACTCAGGGAAGAATCCAAAGCCCGGAGCTTGCACATTGCTGAACCTGTGGTGGATAAGGATAGGAGTGAGATTAGGCAAGAAGATTACGTCATCAGACAGGTGGATCTTGGCCATGCTTCCACCGGTCAAGTAATCAGAGATTTCGACGATTCTTCCTTTGCCATGAAGGAGAAATTGCTGAAGTCAAAAGCAAAATGTAAGTGGCTGAAGGAGGAAAACGGACTTCTATGCAAGTATGTCAGGAGTTTCAAGAAACCCCTCAGGGAAGCAGGTCCTTCATCTACTCCCCCTCCCTTCCTTCCCAAGGAAGTAATTGATGATGCAGAACTTACAAAGGCAATGGCACAAAATTCCTGAGAGTGGGTAGAGGATGTTTATGCTAAGGCAGGGAAATTTGTAGAAGATCTAGCTCAGCTCCATTCGAGGTTCGTGGCCCTCCTAAGTAGGTTGGAAACGGCGGAAGGACTATGGGAAGATGTTGATGTCTACCAAGACTTAACCATTTCCCGACTTAGGGCTCTGATGAGGAACCCAAGGCAAACACTGGTAGATGGGAAAGTAATCAAGGAGAATGAAGCCTATGACTTTCCCCGATGGTTCTATGCCATTTGATCAAGGAAGAACACCCTTGATAAATTCAGCATTGATTCCGTCACCTTGAAGGAATCTATCAGAGGGATACAGGAAGAAATCCTCAGTGCCATGGAAGCTTTATTCTCAAGGAAACTCAGCGATGAGGGAATAACAGTGAATTCCTTGAAATCCCAGTTGCATGATTTCTTCTTCGTCAGTTCGTTTCCTAAGGAACATTTTGCAAATGTTTCTTCATTCTCCGGTATGATGAAGAAAACACAGGAAGCCATGGCAGATTGGGAAAGTTTCTTTTCCAGAAGCGAAGAGGAGATTGCCTTGATGGAATTCAACATCAAGAATGTGCCAAGTGTCTCCATCGGAGAATTGGAGGCCATCGTCGGTAGGTTCATTGCATACGCCATTAATGAACGAGATAATGGTCGTCCATTTTTGGACGAAAGTCTTTTGACTGAATAGTGATGGCGTATTTATGGCTGAAGGAACATTGACTAGGCGTGGGACCGGTCAACGCATGCCACCACAGGATGAGGAATCTTCTTGCATGTCGTCTTGTCATTATGGTTATGACGGATTCTTCTTGCATGTCGCCGTCGCTTGGAGAGTAATAGGCATTTATGACAATGTCGGTTATATTCCGGGCATGATCATCATCATGGGCGCTATTTTAGGCCCTTTTAAATTTATTGTAAGTGGGCATAATGGGTTATTTAATGCAGATTCCCACCTTGTTGCACCTTGAGTGGGGAATCTTTAGGGCAAACCTAATTAGGGTTTTGCATGTAATCTGGGCTTTGAGGCCTATATAAGGGAGTGACCCCCTCATTTGTAAGGAGGAGAGAATATCGTCAGAGATTGTTGCTAGGAGTTTTTGAAGCAAACACTTAATAGATTGTTCAATTGTTGGTGTGTTCTTGTGTTGTTTTGGAACTCGCATGGTCTCGTTCTCTTCATAGATTAGATTTGTTTTCATGCAATTAGATGAACTGGATTTGATAGGATCGCTTGTTGCCAAATTTGCGCTCATACTTTTGGTGTGCAGCTGATTGTTGCATACCATGCAAAGTTACTCTGAGCCTCGTTATATGTGTATGTTCAACTTCGATTGTTAGAAGAGATTGTTCTATCTGATGGTTTCTTTTGACAATTTGAAAATCCTTAGCACTCCCCCTAAAGATTGCACTGCCTTCGTGTAAGTTGTGCTTTGCTGGCAAAGCAAAGCGCAGTTGGATTTTGTACAAGTTTGTCCCATCTCCTTGCTCCTAGGATTGGATTACCTTTAGTTTAGTTTCCCTCTACCCTATCCCTATTTACTTTCTGCATATTTCAAAGTCCAAAAATCTAAAACTTAGAGCTTCATTGCAAATCATCCGCATCAATAAATTCTTGAGCTTGAATAAATTTCTTCGACATACGTAAGGCCCCCTTGGATTACCAGCAATCACATCAGCCAACTGAGTCACATCCGCAGCATAAAAGGAACCTTGGAGTCGGTTGTCTGATTCTCCTACTATATCAGCATGCAATCGTACTTTGATCAAGAGAGAGTGAAGTGACCGTTGGGCAACTTTATTCTGCGTTGGACGCCGTCATAAAAAACACGTCAACAGTTCTTAACCGTAGGAAGAAGACTTGGATGAAACAAAACAAAAAGTGGTTGAACAGGTGGAACATCAAGCTGCACGAATGTTCGAACACCAATGAGGAAATAAAAAAGTTGGTCATAGAAAAGTGTCAAAGTGCCATGTGGACTAATTGCATTGGACGTAAAAAGACATATTACATCAAAGAGTTTAACCCAACTTGGGGCCACGGAGAGAAAGCATGCTTAGGGGCAGTTGTTAACGGAAAGGGAAGGCTGCTAGTGGCACAATTGAAGACAAGTTCGCATCATCTCAGGTATGAAATGGTTAGGTGGAAAAGGCCCAAAGAGCTATGGGAAGAGAGAATTTGCTTGTTCTGCGAGATGGGTGCAATTGAGACCGAATGGCACTTTCTCATTGAGTGCACAACTTATGATGATATTCTTGCTCAGTACGAGATCATCTTGAAGACCGACAAAATGCATCATTTATTTGGCGAGGATAAGATCAATCAGATTGCTAGCTTTTTGGTCAAGATACATAGTAGGAGATCTGACATTGAAAAGAATATGATGTTAGCTTAGGTTGTGATTTCCTGGTCCCATAGACTGATCAGTCTCGTGGATGTTAGTAAAATAATTCATTCATTCATTCAATTGTGAATTGTGGCACGTGCCTTTTATCCTGGTATGCACATATATGAAAATTACTTTTAAAAAAATCATTTTCTATGGGGCATGCATCTATACGCTACTTGCGTCAATATACAGAAACTTTTTCTCTATCCTTCATGCCTAGCTATGTGCTATGATTTTAACAAATACAAAGTACATTTTATTGTGCCTATCTTTGTTGTGCAAGTCTATGCATGCCTGTCATTTATGCGAGTGAATTGTATTTCATACCCTATCTATGTCACACGACTGTATCAAGCGCAATTTAAACAAAATCCCTTTTCTTGTACCTTTAACTATCTGTATGCATCATTGGCATGGCTACGTTATTTGTAAAAAGAAAAATGTTTATGTATTATTCGGCATGCTTTTCTTTTAAACTGAATTTTAACTTCAACAATTAGATTTTGGATGCCCTAGAGTATGTAAGTAACAAATTACATTTTTTATTTTGTGCCCTACAAGCACATGACAACATAGGCGAGTGTTATTAATATCATTGAAAGTCTGTGTTTAATGTGGTTCATGTGATCTTTGGATTTTCTTTCCTCTCACCATGATGGATAACTTAAAGGGCATCATTCCATAACCCTGCAAATATTCAAGCAAAAGCTACAAAGATGACAGGACAAAACATGACTTGACGAGACCAAATCAGCATATGTATTTGGGCATACAATAGATTTTACTTTTAAGCTTCAAATTTGACAAAATATGAAAATTTCATAGGATACAATAGGTTCAAAAATTGCAAGGAGATCATCTCGAAGTGCACCCGACCAAGCCCTTACACAAAGCAATTGCCAAAACATGACCGCAAAGGGACAATTGAGCAAAAGGTGATTTACCAACTTCTTTGCCAAACCACATATGGAACACTTTTAAGGGACCATCAAAGTCAAGTTTCTAGAATTTAACTATTGTTAAGATCTTGCGAATTGCAGACCAAGCAAAGGTATCAGCTTTGGGAAGGCAATTTTTGTGTCAACATAGGCATGAGGGCCACTCAACATCGATTAGCTAGGATTCTGCCACCTTATATCCAAGATTGGTAGTGTAATTACTTGTTTTTGAGCAACATCATTGAGCATGTCCTATTCTTCTTTGATGAAAATCTTTCAAATTAATGACTCTTCTTCTAGAAGGACTAATTGAGCCTCTAGAATTCCATACCATTCATTGTAGCTTGTTTCGTTATCAAATGTTACATAATCCCTATCCTAAAAGAATGGTTCTTTTTGTTTCCAAATCCTCCATTCCAACTAATTCTGGTTTCCTATTCCATGAGTCTTCCCAAACTTTTGCACTACATCCAATATTGACTACCCATCTTAAGCGGTTGAGGATGATGTATCTACAAGAGAGCAAGAAGTTCCAAAGATGAGAACCCCAAGGTTGGCAACCATGAAAATGCAATAGGGATCAAGGGAATCCAAATATTTCTCTCTTGGAGCACTTCAAGTTTGGTTTTGTGAAGAAACTCCAAATTAGCCCCCACAATTTGTTTTGTGTCTTGCTTTGTCTTAGCCAAGTTCCATAGTTGTCTTTGGGTGAACACACCATGTCCCAACTAATTAGGGTAAACATTTTGACATCCGAGTCACCTTGCACGTGAAAGATATCATTAGTCTCTCCAAATCACTATTTGTTTTGTTTGGAATTTTGAGACAAGACATTAGATATATGGGAATGGAAAAAATCATCGGTTTCAACATTAGGCTATTCTTAGGAAAGGAAAGCGATTTCCTTTCCATGATGCCATTTTAACTTGACAATTATTTACCAAACTATCCCAGTGTGTTTTGCTACTCACCCCTTTGAAAAGAGGGATACCCAACAACATACTTGGCAATGTTCCAACTTTGTTTTCCTAAACAACCAATGATTTGTCTCTAAAGATCTAGCCATAGATTAAAAAAGAAGATTTTAATTTCCTAGTGTATATGGTCTACCTTGAGGCTTTGGTGTTTTTTCCAAGGATGCTTTTCATTTGCATTGCTTGGCTTACATTTGCCTCACCAAAAGGATGGTGTCATTTGCAAATTGTAGATGGGAAGTGCACTAACATCATTCATTACCTTTATTCCTTTCTGTAATTTGTTGTTGAAGACCACAAGAAAGGATCTTCCTAGAGCTTCAGCCATTATAATAAAGAGAATGGGGGAGATCGGGTTTACTTGACTTAGGCCTCTCGAAGAAGTGAAAAAGATAGAAGAGTCACAATTTACAATTATTGAGAATCTAGGGTTGGAGATATAAATATATATGCAATCTATCCAATGCTGGCAAAGACCAAACTTTTCAACGATTTTCTTCAAAACATGCTAGTCTACTCTATCATAAGCTTTATTGATGTCAAGTTGAACAATCATACCCTTCTCCTTTCTAGAGTGAATGGAGGGGACTGCTTCATGTGTTATGAGCTTATGATTATTCCATCTAATGTAGACCTCCGAAGAACAAATTGAGTTTGCTCCTTTGAGATGATATCCAAAAGTAGGAGTTTTAGTCTATTGGCCATTGCTTTGGAAATAATCTTGTACATTGTATTACACAAAGATATACAATGAAAGTTAGCAAATGAGAAGATTGTCTCCTTAAGTATGAGAACATGAAAGTGTTATTTACGCCCTTATCATTTTCTTATATTTCTTTAACTCTTACACTAACCCCTCAAATCTCCTTTTGTACAAAACCCCAATATTTGTGAAAAACACTAGCAATGAATCCATCTATACCAAGGGCTTTATTTGAGTGTACTTGAGTGGCAGACAATTTGATTTTCTCCTCAAAAAACAAAGCTACAAGCATTTTTTTCTTTTCCTTTGTCACCAATCTTGGGATAGCATTTAGCATATCCTTCTAATTCCACAAATTTGATTCCTCATCGTTGTTGAGAAGCTCCTAAAAAAACTAGCAATGCTAGAGTTGATATCCTTTGGGTCATCAAGAATTTTGCCACACATGCTAAGAGAGATGAGATCATGTTGATACTCTTCTTGGCCCTAGTAGCATTATATTAAGCCAATTCCTTGGACCTTTGTCTCCAAAAGATTTCCCACCTTGCCAACAATTTTGCATGCTAGGTCAATAACTCTTTTTCTTTGTGATAAACTTCTTGATCCATCACATTGACCATTACCTACTTAATAAGAGCCTCCATTTCTATCTACACCCTTTCTTTTTAAGATAAATATTCCTGAAATGAAGCCTATTCCGTTTCTAGAAATTCCATTTTATCAAATTAGGTTTTTTTAATAAAAGAAACATCTTCAAAGTTCAAACTTTTTAGCTTGGGGATTTCCTTCCACCACCTTTCAACCATGGGAAGGAACTCTAACTATTGCATCCACATATTTCAAATTTGAATTGATATCTAATTGGGCAATGGTCCTTTGTGATGTAAATTTGGATGGTGAAGAGATCCAAGCCAAAGTGGATAAGATTATGAATTCAAATTTATGAGAATCAAGTACCACTTGTTAATTTATCCAACTTTTTGGCTATAATGTTGAATCCAATCTTTCTATTGGTCCAAGTGAACAATCCATGCCTAGGGATGATAGTATCAACACCCATGCACTCACGAAGTCTAAGAAACCATTTTGGGATTGGATTGTCATGCATATGCCTCCCTTTTTATTTGTATTAGCTTAGGATAGATTAGGGTGCCCTCCAATTATAACCAAGGCATCAAAAAGGACAGAGATGATCTTTAAGAGTTGTTTCTAGACCCCCTTTTTAAGTACACAACCAACAAGACCATATACATTGATTATAAAAAAGCAAATATTTAGGGAACACTCTTGACCTTGCATGCTTGTCAATTGTTCCCAACTCCCTCCACAACGATGTTGATTAACGTAGGTGTCTAGAGAATACTAAGATCTCCAAAAGCCTTAGTTACATATACAAGTACCCCTTGCCAACATTTTCATTTGTTTAAAAAGGTGCTTTATCATTCTATTTAGTTTAGTTTCTTGTAACAAAATTATCTTCGAATTGGATACATCCAAATGGTGCTATATTATTGTTTGTTGGGGGCATTAAGGACCCTAACATTCCATAATGTGATCTTCATTTATTGTTGGGAAGGGATGTCTCCTTCACAAATCATAGAATCATAGTTGGTAATTTCAATAGGCTTTTTTATGCTCCATCATTCGTTCTTTTTACTTTGTTTGTATTCCTTCAATTTTCTTTTTGTTCAACATAGTTAGGTTCACCTATTTGTGATTCCCTCTGGCTCACCATTCTTTTGTCTAGAATGTGAATATCTTTCTTATTTTGTTCATCTTCTAATTCCTTCTCTACCTCTTCTATATTGTCATAGTGGACTACAAGAATATCTTGTTCCACAATGACCTTTCTTCTTGGAGTTATACTAAAGTGTTCCAATGCTAATTCAAAAATTGATCCTTCCTTTGTTGTCCCACATTTCATTTATTCCCTTGGTTGTGAATCACTGCTTTTTAGTACTATGGCTGGTGGTGTACCCTTGAGGATTTTTGTACTACTACCCTAAAAGTGTCCACAAGCATCTCTATTCTTTCCTTAGAAGGTTTCTCCAGCTCAATGTGCCTCCTTTTGCATTTTGCTATAATAGATTTCATGCAGCTTTCAAATGTTACTGACAGCCCATATAATTCAACAATCTAAATCCATGAACCTAAGTCTGATTTCAGTTCTAATGCCTCTAGGAGAGGACTTGTGACTTTCATGTAAATGCACATCCTTGCATAGATACACACCTCTCTTTCCAACACATTCTTGTCTACCTTAATGAAGGTGCCCATTGAATTTTCAATACTTGCAAGGATTCTAAGGTCCTAGTACCCCAAAAGAAGTTTGTAAAGGCGATTCCACATTGAAGTTTTGGAGATTGTATGTTTTATTGGATCAAAATTTGGTTCCCAATTTCTTAGGTAAATTCCGATGCCATCCATCATCCATGGTTTGCTTTCCATACTTTCCAAGTTTTTCTCCTTGTTTGATCTATTGGTTGAAAATTTTGTACACCTGGGAAGGCGTGCAAAATTATGATTTCAGCCATAGCGTGTGAGTTAAAAACTATCCTAATTCTAAGGGAAGGCTCCCCCTTTCCTACTATTACAAATTAACTATAACCTCTAAACACTAATCTAACTTGGATGGGACAACATCTTTTTCTCTTTTTCAAAAAAGATGATACTCTTTTCTCTTTTCAGAAAAGAAACTGCAACTAGAGTAACAAATTTAGGAACTTAAGAAATTTCAACACTTATAAAGATGCTTATAAAAGGAAGCAAAGTTTCTATGAAAGCACAAAGTCTTCCGTCGCTTCCCCAGGACGGGAACATAGAAACTGTTGTCATTTTATGACACCCTTGGTCCATCAGTGAGAACCAATCAGAGATACGATACATCAACCGACGCTGCCCCAGTTGATCAAGGAGAAAAGCAATGGAATTAGGAATTGTGAAGTGTTGTCTTGCCTAGAGGAAGTTCTTTCCTTAGCTTCTCTTTCTTTTCTTCAGAACTCCAGAACCCCGAGGTTCCGAAGTTCCCTCTTTGTCTTTCCCTTCCCCAGAACTTCGGAACCTCGAGGTTCCTTCCTTTCCTTGTCTCCTCTTTTGTTCCCCGGAACTCCGGAACCTCGAGATTCCGAACTTCCTTCCCTTTGCTGCCTCTCCTTTCTCCTTCCTGGAACTACGAAACCCCGAGGTTCTGAAGTTCTCTTTCCTTGCCTTCTTTGGAACTCCGGAGCTCCGAGGTTCTGAAGTTCCTTTCCCTTAGCCCCTTTCTTTTCCCGGAACTCCAGAACCCCGAGCTTCCGAAGTCTCTTCCTTGTTGCCTTTCCCTCTTCTCCGGAACTCCGAAACACCGAGGTTTTGAAGTTCCTTCCTTAAGCCTTTTTCAGCTCCCTGGAACTCCGGAACCCTGAGGTTCTGAAGTTCCTTTGCTTGGTCTCCCCTTTCCCTTTTGCTTGGTCTCTTCTTTCCTTTCCAAGGAACTTCGAAACCCCGAGGTTCCGAAGATCTCCTTCCCCTTCCCCAGAACCCCGAGGTTCTGAAGTTCCTTCCTTGCCTTCCCCACTTTGGGAACCCGAGTTTCCGAAGTCCTCGGACTTCTTTCCGACTTGCAACACTTCCGGATGGCATGATCAACACTCAAATCTTTAAATGCTCCAACGACTTTTGTGACTTGTGCACCTTCTTTTGTGGAGATATAGGGGTGCATTTAATGATTTTGGCATTATTTCCATCAAGAGAGGTACAGGGCCATGCTTGTTGTGGTAACTTATGTCATGTTTACATGCTCTGACTTTGGAAGGTCAGTCAATCTACCCTTCTCAGGGTTGCATTTTCAGGGTATGGCCAGGTTGCTTGCATGTACACAATGCCAGGTGCATGCACTTCCCTGCACTCCCAAACTGACATTTCCCTACACACACAGGGGTCATGATCACTCTTGTAACCATTTTTCTATATAAAGGTTGTTAAGCCTCATTGTAAAGGGTTCTCGCCCTGCTGGCTTGAGCTATTCCATGCTCTTTCACTTCTCTTGTATTTTTCTGCATTTTACAACTGTAAGTTGGCCATTGGCCTTATAATGAATTGAAATCACCATTCTTGCCTTCCTTCAACTTATGTATGTTGTGTATGTTTCCTTACCTTCATCATAGGTGTATGTTTTGTGGCTCTTCTCTCATATATGTTGTGTTAAATTTATTTCTGAATGTGACTTGTGGGAAACCTTCTCCCCTCTTGACATTTAGCAAATTCTAACCTCCATGCATGCATTGGGGTCACTCATACAACTGAACTTTGTGTATCTCCTGGGTATTTCAGTTGATTCTTTGTGTCATTTCGGGTAGGGAGAGAAACAATCTCTTCTTGGTGCATCGCCTCCTTTTCTTTTAAGTTTTTCTCTCCTCCCTTTTCCTCTACAAGTTGTTAGGATAGGCTTAGGAGTAAGTTTTGAAGTGTTGAGTTGGTTCAACACCTGCACTTGGATTGAGAAGGAAGTCGGCCTTCTCCAAAGATTCAACCCCCTTGCGTAAGGTCTCACACTTCGGGGTTGTTTCCATGTTTCACAAGGTTGCTGAGTTGATAGCTCAGCAAGGGTGCAAGCTTTTGTGATAACAGAAACAAAAGCTCAAAGTCTTCACTTTTCTACTATCCTATCTACCTTCCAAAATGATTAGTATGATAAGAAAGTACAAAATACAACAGCTCAAAGTCTGTCGATATGATGCACTCCAAACCAAAGAAGCAATAGTTGGCAAAAAATCCCAATTAATCAGCAATCGGCACTACTCCCGATTAATTCCCCCGAAAAATCGGAATATTTTTGCCGATTTTCAACAATTTTTTCCTATTTAATTGCCAAAAAAACGCGATTCATCACACTGTGCGAAATCCTGCAAAAAAAAAAAGTCGCGAAAACCCTAAAATGTCCGCAAAATTTGATAAATAGTCGTCTACTTTCAAGCTTACTCACTGAGCTGCTAAGGGTTAAGAGACGAAGTTGAAGTCAAAGGGAAGCAAATAGAAGGTTTTTTTTGGTTGCGCGACAGAGGGCATTACCAACGACTTCAATTTCTGAGGTATTTCTATTTACAATTCTTCCTATACTATTTACCATAGTTCTAAAGATTCTAGGGGTTTGGTAACTATAGTTTATTCAAATGTGGGTAAACTATAGTTCAGTTACCAGTAAACTATGAATTGTACTCGTTCATAGTTTACTGGTAATTGAACTATAGTAAACACAGTTATTTAGAACTGTATGTTACTATAGTAAACTATTTCTAATAAACTATAGTATAGGAAGAATTGTATAGTAAACATAGTTATTTAGAACTGCATGTTGCTATGTTTAATCAAAAATTCAGTTTACTACTAAATGATAGTAAAACTGTATGTTCTAAATGATAGCAAAATACAGTTTAGAACATACATATTTCTAAATACAGTTTAGAACATACTATTTCTGATTACTACAGTTCGACTATGATAGTTTTCTATGTTGCTATGTGTATTTTGATTACTACTATTTCTGATAGCAGAATACAGTTTACTATCATAGTTATTCAAACTGAATGATAGTAAACTGTATTCTACTTACTATGATTATTCAGGTTACTATATTACTGCTCTATACGTTTACTATAAATGATAGCAGTAATACAGGTTACTATGTTACTATAAATAAGAATAGTTTACTATAGCAGATTACAGAAAACCAAAGAACTTGCCACAACCCTTAGCAGGTTAAACGGGTAATGTAGTGATGGTGTCAACGAGGATTATGTGAGCATAGATGATGTTTACACAGACTTTTGGAAGTGTAGTTGAGATAAATTTAATGTTACAAAATTAGTTAATATTGATGATGCTTGTAGGGAGGTGGAAAAATATAACAAAGATGTGTAACAGCAATTGTGTTTGCATTACACATTATAAAAAGATGTACAAAATCCTACCATAGGCTAAAGTAATTTTCAGATTTTAAAAAACAATACAATAACAGGTAATGTAGTGATATTATCAACAAATATTATATGAGCATAGGTGATACTGACACACATTTATGATTAAACATAATTTCTGATTAAAACATTTCGCATCTAACATAATGTTGATTAGAACATAGTTTCTGATTTAGAGAACCCAACATGTGAAAAAAACTTAATCTGAATTAGAACATAATTTCTGATTAGAACATCTCACATCTGACATAATGCTGATTAGAACAAAATTTCTGATTTAAAGAACCTTACATGTGAAATATAGATTTGGTAGCTTCTTTAGATGGACTAAAGATTACTATGTTTAGAAAACCTAGTTAAATCAATGAATTAGTGAAACATCAAGAGGGCTAGTCCAGATGAATTAGTGAGACACCTCTTCAATTTCCTGGGGCTAGTAAGCTTCAAATATTCCAGCTTTAGTAATGTTGGATTTTGTTCAAAAAGTCCCTACAAAGGAAATGTTCGAGTACCGTGAGCACCTAAAAAGAGACTGGCAACCTCTTGAAAGTTTTCCACCCTAACAAATGTAGATGCTGCATGACAAATGTAATTGCTGCAGGTTTTTCAAATCGCTGAAACTATTGGGTAGTGATAGATGGTTGTCAATTCAGGTTATTCTTAAAGGTCATTTCATTTAACACATTTTGACACATTTTCACTAGCCCTCTTGATGTTTCACTAATTCATTGATTTAATTAGGTTTTGTAAACATAGTAATCTTTAGTCCATCTAAAGGAGCTACCAAATCTATATTCCTCAAGCATATCTATTGAAATGGTTAGCATCCCTTATGAACATTCAACTGTAACATTTAAATGCTAAAAGACTAAACTAAAATATTTTTGCAGAATTGATTCTTGATCACAATGCCATGTCAAAAAGACTTTGCATGGACACATTGCACACCAGTTGCCGGAAACATGAAGGTCAACTGCAATTGGTGTCTAGAAGATAGCAGTGGTGGAATTTATCGTTTCAAATGACATTTGTCAAAAGAACGAGGAAATAACACTCAGATGTGCAAAAAAATGCCCTACAGATGTCTCGTATCAGGCAAAGCAATTTCTTGAAGGGATTGCTGAGAGTAAGGCCAAAAACGCAAGAATTGGGGTTGAACTAGGTTCTAGTTCTGCAGGTGCCAGGAGGAATTGTTTGGGTGAGGAGGATGGTGAAGATGGGGATATCAGAGAATCTGGGTCAGCACCATCTTCTACAGCACGTGGACCAAACACAGGTGGAAAAAACATTAATACTTTCTTCCAACCTTGTACTACACTAGGATCACAAGCCACTTTGGAGAGCACAGGATGGAGGTAAACCGTCACTGAACAAGCCAAGAAGGCAATTGGTAATTTTTGGTACTCCTCTAGCTTGGCATTCCATGCTTCCAGAAATCCATATTGGCAACCTATGGTAGATGACATTGCAGCTGTAGGTCTTGGGTTTCAAACCCCATCTTATGAGTCATTGAAGGTTGGTATGCTCAAAGATGCAGTTAGTGATGTTGAAGATGTTGTAAAAGAGCATCGGTTACAGTGGGCTAAAACTGGTTGCAGCATTATGTCAGATGTCTGAACAGATAGAAGGAACTAAACTCTCTTTAACTTCCTTGTCTCTTGTGAGATTGGCACTATTTTTTTGGAATCTGTTGATGTGTCTAATATAATGAAATCCATAGTTGCATTGTTTCAGATGTATGACATGGTAGTTGTGAATGTGCGGCCACAAAATGTGGTTCAATTTATCATAGACAATGTTGTTGCTTGTGTGGTTGTTGGGAGATTTTTGACAGATAAATACCCCTCTATGTTTTTTACACCATGTGCAGCACATTACCTTGATCTAACCCTAGATGACATTGGAAAAATTGAATGGGTTAAGGAGGCATTGCAAAAGGTTCACAAGGTTACTAAATTTATTTATAATCATATGAGGAATTTGGCTATAATGTGCTCTTTCACAAGAGGCAAGGAGCTGGTTCGACCAAGGGTGACAAGATTTGCAACACACTTCCTTGCATTGCAGAAACTATGTGAGCAAAAAACTGATTTGAGGCGAATGTTTGTTTGGGCTGAGTGGATGGAGTCTGGCTTCACAAATCAAGCAAATGGCATAGCAATGGCAGAGTACATGTATTCTACTAGCTTTTGCGAATCTATTGAACAAATTGTAGAATTTTCAGAGCCTCTAGTAAAAGTCTTGAGACTAGTGGATGGGGAAAAACCCCCCATGGGATATGTGTATGAGGCCATGGATAGGGCCAAGGAGGTGATAAGGAGTAAGTTAGGAAATAACGGGGAGAGGTACATGTCGTTGTGGGTCATAATTGATAGAAGATGGGATGGACAGATGTACTCTCCTCTCCATGTTGTAGGATACTTTCTCAATCTTTTGTTATTCTACAAGGATTCATACATGGATATTGATGCTGAGATCAAACACAGCTTCTACAAGTGCATGGACAAAATGTTTCCAGACATTGAAAAATTTGATGCATCTGTGTTAGAGTTGGAAGTGTACAAGCAAGCTAAGGGTTTTCTCTCTTCTAGGGCTGCCATGCAAGGCAGAAAGACCATCCAACCAGGTAGACTCTATAAACTTTTGACAATCTCTTTATTTTGCCAACATCATTAAGTTTGTTAAGATTTTAAGATATTCTTAGTCTTACAATATCATCTCCATATAATATGTTTTTCAGCTCAATGGTGGGCTTCTTTTGGAGACGAATTACCAAATCTAAGGTGGATGGCAGTGTGCATTTTGAGCCAACCATGCAGCTCATCAGCTTGTGAATGTAATTGGAGTGTTTTTGAACACATACATTCCAAGAAACGCAATCGTCTAACACAAAAACAGATGAATCACTTGGTATTTGTTCACCACAACCTCCGCTTGAAGATAAAGAAAGTTCAAGGTAAGAATATTATATTATAGTTGCAGTTATTTCAAATTGTATTCTCTACTCATTGTGTTTCTCACTTGTAAGGCAAAGACTAATTTCTACATGGGAAAAATTAGGAACTAGTAAGGAAAACGAGCCAATTGACCTCAATGAGATAGATCCAAAGAATGAGTTGATTGCTGTTGATTTTGATGATACTTCGTTTGGGCCTAAAGATTTTGATCTCATGATGGAAGCCAACTTGGATTCTGAAAGGGTTGAACGAGCTAGGACAGGCTCTCACCCAAGAGATTCATCATCAGGGCCTACTGCCCTCTAGCATGTCAATTGCCTACAATTGATTTTTTGGAATTTTGTACTTAGTTTACAAGTTGACTTTGTACAAAGTCACAAACTATATTGTAATCGACATTTTGACATCTATCACCATCTAGATATTATTTATGTTGTGGTATGTTTTGTGCAATGTAATCAGCGACATGAATATAAACAACGAAAATCTATTTTTTTCAATTCATGTGTTTAAGTGTCTATTTTATTTGCCTACAATATCTCTGATTCTCTATACTATGGAATGCCCTTAAATATTAAAAAAAAATAGTTTTGGATTGTTTTTTTACAATTGTTTATATTTTTTTGTAAATCTGGTTTTTTCCCCATTTTTTCAAAAAATCTTATACTTTTGTTTTGCCGATTAATTCTCCAAACGATTAACGCTACTATGCTCTAAACTACTATGGATAGGAACAATAACAATCACAAAGTCTTGTAACTTTTCTCTATTATGAACACTTAACTATGCTAATTTAATCCTCAATATTTGCAACACAAAGTCTACAAGAAATTAGATTAAGCTCTTTCCAACAACCTCACTAGAATCTCAAGCATATGCAAAAAAATATATCACTGTGACATAAGAACACAATGGATATATGAACAAACCCTCAACACAAAGTCTAAAACTCAAATGTCCTCTTTATATTGCTTGAGAATCAAATTTACAAGTATAAAACACAAAGTCTTTATCACTGTAAATTTCTGCAGAGTTTTCTTGCTTGCCAAAAAGATAAAATTACATAGAGCACCCTCCAATATATATAGGAGAGGGACTAAGAGAAAAAAGTGGGAGAAGTCCAACTATCTAAGACTTATTCCACAACTAACTATGACTTATTCCAAATTACATTCCTACTATCTTTCAACTTGTAATTTGTTTACATGTAATTACAAGTTACAAGAATACAAGTAATGTGACCACTTGTAATTACAATTTTTTGACATTACATGTAATTTCTCAAAGGGAAATTACATATGCATAATTGAAACTAATCTAAGTGTCCTAGTGTTGATGTGTATTTTGTACACGACCAAACACAGAATAAAATACCTAAAGGTACCTTATCCTCTCTTGAATAAAGCTCCCAAATGTTGAAGATATCGGAGAAGGATCAATTGAAGAAGCTTCAAGGTTCCTGTTATGTAGGATCTCTACTCGTGGATAAGCTCTTTGTGGTATGATGTGATTTTGCTAGAATCACAAGGGGACTTACACTTGATGACCTAAACGTCTAATTTGCTGGAATCACAAGATTTCACTAGCCTAGATTTTTAAAAAAAAAGAAAAAGGATGAAGGCGAGGAAAGGATCTAATTCTGACACTAAGAATGTAGGAGCAATGATTAACCTTTGGTGAAATTCTAACTAAGTCTTGTTTTGACATCCCAAGACCATCTCCACAAGGTTAGTGCGATGTGCGATCTTCGGAGGAAAGCTTTATGATGTTCAGATCATCGCTATAAGCATAGACACCATCAGGTTGATGCATATCAGTGAAGAAGCGACAATTGAAGTTAAGCTTAAGCTGAATGATTCCAGTTGACTACACAAGGCAAGTCTGCAATCAACAAACTGCTAGTAGTATGGATATACAAATTTCACCATCAATCAAACACATTTCTTCCACTCATCTAATAACATGAAATCAAATATGAGAAGTATAGAGACCATGCAAATTGTTGAATCGACCCATAAATTTCACCATTTCTTCAATGAAGTTTTACAAGTCTTTTACAACAACATCTTGGCAACAATCTTTGCCTTCTCTTTCTATTCTACTTTAATTGCTATTCTATCAACTGACTATTCACTATTTCTAACTATTCACCTTCTAACTACTGACTCTTGACTAACTATCAACCTTTACAAATGAGGAGCCAGGGCTTATATAGTGCCCTCAATACAATTCGATGGCTCAGATCAACTTGAGATCAATGGCCGAGATTTTACAATGAAAACCCTAATTAGGGTTTGTTACAACAAACTCAATTCTGGCCAATGAAATAATTGCATTATTTGGACACATGTCTTCTCTGGAATATTCGACCAATGGAGAATCGGGGTAGGTACATCGAAGTTTGTGCCATCTCCCATGAGTTAGGTACATTGAATCTGGACATGCTGAGGTGGACCAATCTGACTGGAGGAGTGATGACTGGGATGCCACCTTGTCTGATACTTGTGACTTGGTAGATATTCAATTTGATGTTGCTGAGAAGCTATCTTTAATTAACTCTTCTGAAACTGTCTGCTTCTTCAACAAACCCTTGCTTTAACTTCCTTTGTCTTCGATGTGCAGGATGGATGGTGTACCTTCCCTTTGAATGCTGGACTGGAAGAGGTCGTCCCTCATGATGCTAGACTGGAGAAGGTCGTCCTTGTTGATGCTAGACTGGAGAAGGTCGTCCTTGTTGATGTTGGACTGGAGGAGGTTGTCCTTGCCCTGGCTTGGTCTTCTTTCATCTGCAAGACAAACCAAAAGATGATTAAGGACACATAATAAATTTATTTCAACATAGCATTTTCTACCTTAAATCATCAACAAGAAGATGTTAAAATGAAGCTTGCTCAATATTCTCCCCAGGGACAGGCCCTATAAGGATTTCACCTTGGACCCTCTGGAAGGGTCAGGAGCGAAATTTGCATTCCTGGCTCAAATTGTTCTCACTTTGCAACCGTACTTCCTTAGATACATGCCCAAGGACGTCTTCATTCAGAACCAACACCAAGCTTGATGTAAATTTGAGGCAAAAATGGAGGTTTTAAGAATTTCGCTCTCGACCCTTTGGAAGGGTCAGGAGCGAAATTCAAGCTTTAGGTCTTAATTCCTCATCTCCACTTCAATTCATCCTACAGGGCAAGGAAATACTTCTCTTCTTTCATCCAACCTCAATTTAACTTGATTTTGCAAGGCAGAATAGGTGATTGAAGGATTTTCGCCCTGGACCCTTTGGAAGGGTCAGGAGCGATTTTCCTCCTCTGACCTAAAATCATCATTTCTAGAGACAACCATCAACTCAAGGGAAATCACAAGGGCATCTTTTACCTTGGTCTAGGCATATATTAGCAAAAATTTGAAAGGAATAGGTAGATTTTGGGATTTTCGCTCTGGACCCTTTGGAAGGGTCAGGAGCGAAAATCTTTTTTTTGGGCTATTTCTCCATCCTTTCAACTTCAAATTACCTCCAAGACTTAGAACACCTTGCCTCACTCCTCTCTAGGTCATAAAATCAAATTCTTGACTTGATTTGCAAGGAAAAAGGGGTGATCTTAAGAATTTCGCTCTGGACCCTTTGGAAGGGTCAGGAGCGAAATTCTCATTTGGCTTCAAATATTGCATTCTTGGTGACCAAAATCCACTCTAAGGCAATCCAAATGACTTCTCGCACCCTTGTCCAAGCTTGGCTTTGCTCAAATTTTGGAAGAAAAGATGGTTTTTTAGGATTTTCGCTTTGGACCCTTTGGAAGGGTCAGGAGCGAAAATCACTTTTAGGCTCAATTCCTTCATCTTTCATGGTTTCTAGCAACTTAAAGTCACTCTTAGGGGCAACTTCTCCTTGATTTTACCTTATCCCACACTTGATCTTAGCAAAAAATTGATAGCAAAGAGAAGTTTTGAGAGAATTCGCTCTGGACCCTTTGGAAGGGTCAGGAGCGAAATTCTCATTCTTGACCAAAAATCATCATTTTTTCAACTTCAAACTTCTTTGCAAGGTAGAATTTCATCTTTCATTGCCCTAGGAACAAGGTTTCATGTCCAAGAAAGGTCAAAAAGTAGGCTTATAAGGAATTTCGCTCTGGACCCTTTGGGAGGGTCAGGAGCGAAATTTCTTTTCCTGGCTAAAATCCTTCATTTTCATAACTTTTAAGCATCCCCAAGGATTCCAACATGTCAATTCTCTCCGTCAACATGCCTTGGTCATCAAGACTTGGCTAAACAAGGAAAGAAATGCCTCTTAGAGAGATTTTTGCTCTAGACCCTTTGGAAGGGTCAGGAGTGAAAACCTTGACTTGGGCTAGATTCTTCATTTTTTCAATTCAAAACATCTTCAAGAGGAAAAGACAAGCTATCTCCCTTCCATTCAATTCATAAAAGACCAAGAACTTGACCTTCTTCAATGCAAAATTAAGAGTTTTTAGGAATTTCGTTCTGGACCCTTTGGAAGGGTCAGGAGCGAAATTTCCTTTTTGGTCCAAAATCCTTCATTTTTCAATGCTTTCAAACATTTCAAAGGCAACAAGAATGTCCAACCTTCCTTCCAAGATACCCTGCAAATCAAAATTTAGTCAAACTTAGGAGGAAATGAGCTTTAAGAAGATATTTGCTCTGGACCCTTTGGAAGGGTTAGGAGCGAAAATCTCATTCCAGGCTAGATTGCTCACTTTTCAAACTTCAAACCACCTCATAAGGCAAAATTAGATCATTTTCCACATTAGGAACAAGGTTTCTAGTCCATTCAAGGCAACAAATAAGGTTTATGATGAATTTCGCTCTGGACCCTTTGGGAGGGTCAGGAGCGAAATTCTCCTTTAGGCCAAAATCTTGTTCTTCAAAATCAATCAACTCCATCTCTAGGAAAAAACATATCAATTCATCCTCAAACATGCCTTAGAAACCAACACTTAGCCAAAATTGGGAAGGAAATGTGGGCCACAAAGATTTTCACTCTGGACCCTTTAGAAGGGTTAGGAGCGAAAATCTAGATTTGAGCTTGATTCTTGACCTTTTGAACTCCAATTTTCTTTGAGAGGTAAACAAAGATCCTTCCTCATGCATCTCCACCTTGGTCCTGACTTTGGCTAAAGGAAAAATGAGTGTTTTCAAAAATTTCGCTCTGGACCCTTTGGAAGGGTCAGGAGCGAAATTCACATTCTTGGCTAAAATCTTGACCTCATCCACCTTTACTCACCTCCTAAGGTTAGAAGATGTCAAGACACCCCCAAACATGCCTAAGGAACTATGAAATTGGTCTTGACAAGTGATAAATTGAGGTGTATAAGGATTTTCACTCTGGACCCTTTGGAAGGGTCAGGAGCGAAAATCACAATCTTGGCCAAAATCCCACCTTGGTTCACTCCATTCTCCATCAAACTTGATCAAATCAACTTCCTTCTTTCACTACCAAGATATTCCATCACCCAACTTGGTCTAGGCAAGGTCCAACTGGGTTTCAGGGCCAAGGAAGGCAAGACAAGGAGATTTCGCTCTGGACCCTTCGGAAGGGTCAGGAGCGAAATTTCCTTTCCTAGGCTCAATTCACCTTCAAACTGGCTTGAATTTGTCCTAGGCTAGATCTTTGATTCATCCCTTCCATTCCTTAGCCAAATTTGCTCAACCACTCACTGACTTCCTCGAACTCAAACGAGACACCACCAACAAAACCAAGCCTAAGGAAGACCTTGAAAAAACGCCCTTATCTTGGAGCATCAACTGACTCACCCTAGCTCAAGCAGAGCCTGCTATCCAGTGATCCTCCTGACAGCACTCACCATGCAAAGGCTAACAGACTAAAACCTAAAAGACCTAGAAAACAAACCCTAGAGAGCAAAAAGCAGGGGTCCCCATTTGCAAGGGGGCGATGTGTGAATACGTCACAACACCTAGACACGACTTTATTTACATCATCCTCTATCTAAGAGGTTTTCATGTTGCTACAAGATGCTGGAACTTGAAGTATGTGAGATCCGTGAAGGTATTTATCCCGAAACATCAACTTGCATCATTGATAATTCTTATGTCCTTTGCCAATGAACTCCAACCTTATCTTCTTGCTTGGGGTAATACTAATTCTTCAAGAGAAGTTCTCTCTGTGCATATGACATTGTACTTTTTTCATTTAATGTCATCAACATATGACAGCGCTGGCTTGTGTTTACTATCCTTACATGCATAAATCCCTTGCAATTGGGTGTCTAGGACCCGACTGCAAGTATTGGTCTTGCAAAGGAAAGGCGTGGGAATGAGAGTATGCGGAGACAAAAGGCAAATTTGGATCTTGGGAGGCGAAATGCAAGTGCAAGGGATCATAGTGAACTTGGAATGCAGAAATGGAAGAATGCAAGTTAGGAAAAAACGTTGACACTTACACTTGCAATTGAGTCTTGAAGACCCGAATGTAAGTTATCTTGCACAATTGGCATTAGCTTGCAATCGGGTCTTGGAACCCCGATTGCAAGTGTGAGATGAAGTAAGACTGCAAGGTAGGAATAAACTTGCAATTGGGGTTTCAGGTTTCAAGACCCGATTGCAAGTGAAATACATCAAAACATTCATGCAATATTGGCTTGCAATCGGGTCTTGGAACCCCGATTGCAAGTGTGAAAGGTTTGCAAGGTAGACACAAATTTGCAATCAAGGTTTTGAAACCCGATTGCAAGTAAGCACATCAAAATGCTCACACAATGGTGGCTTGCAATCGGGTCTGACCCCAATTGCAAGTTTAATATTCATTTCATTTTTCTTTTATAAAACATACTTGTAATCGGGTCCTAGAAACCCGACTACAAGTAAAGCAAACTTTAAAACAACGAGTTGACTTGTAATTGGGTTTCTAGAACCTGATTACAAGTAAAGTTCATTTACTTGCAATGACAGCAAAAAGTTCCGACCTGCAATGTCAGCAAAAAGTTCCTACTTGCAATGTCTGACTCAAAACCCGAAATTGCACAAAAAGCAAGGAAAATGAAAACAAAAGCTAACCAAAACTTGGACAACGATGACAAACACACCCACTGATGATTTGACATTAACAAATACAAGTTTTAAACCTCATAAAACGTTCCTTAGAGAAGAAAACTACGAATTTTGAGTAAAAATTTGTAGGGGTTGCTTATTTTTGAAAATTCAAAAATTGAGACAACACTGTCATTCTATAAAAGAGAAACCTTTAGGATTCAGTCTGAATTTAATTCTTACCCCAATTGTTTTGGATCCAAGAATGAAATCTATCTCTGGAAGGCTAGTGATTAACCCTTATGGCAAAGAAGGTACATTCTTTGAGATGGAAGATAGAGAGGCTTAAGATCAAATCATCAATTTCTACCCTAGGATTGCAAGGCTAGGAGTACTTTGATTTGTCACCCAACGAAATTGTGTCTACTCCAAAGAAATTTTGAAGGGTCGATCCTATTCAATTTTTGTATGCATTATTTCTTTGTCAGATTTTGAATTTGATTCTCCTACCAAAAATGGGTTTTTTGTTTGACGTGCCCCATAGGGTCTTGAGAATCCATGTGTCTTCTATTATTTCTTTGTTTGGAAGAAATGTTCTCCCTGTTGTTACACCATTGTCCTCTATTCTCATCCATTCTCTAGTATTGTTCTTATTTGTGGACAAAGTTGTTCCTCCGACTTCTCCTTTCCCCATAATTATGCTAGCTATTGTTATGGCTTTGCAAACGTCTTGGATTTTGTTCTTCCAGTTGGCCTTTATTCATTCTTTCGCTCCACTCAGCTCTATGTCAAACCTCCCCCCAACCATTGTTCTTTGTGCTCGTTTCTTTAGTGAAATCATTTCTTTTCTGCTCTACTTTTTGTCACCCCTTAAATCAATCCATCCCAATTCATGTTTTCTCATATTACAATTGAGGAAGGGTGTTAGCATAATCATCATAAAAATAACTGACAAGTATTTATATTATTAAAGTACATTGCCATAGGAAATAAATGTACAATATTAAAACGTAGAATTGTGCCTTATAGAAATTAGTTGTAAGGGATAATGCATTTAGTTGACCTTGTAGTTAAAGGTTATTTTGACAATCGCTTAATCATCTCTCACACTTTATGTCGTCAACCATTTCATTTTCTGACGGACACCGCAAGATCTCTCTCCATTTTCTAAGATTGTCTCCTATCTTTGTTTGCCTTTCTCTCATATAATGAGTCTTCAAGAATGTCGAGTATCTGCTTGGTTTGAGGACTATTTTAATTTCTGTTGCAAAGACCACCACAATTAACCTGAAGTTAGTGTTTGATTAGAGATGTGGTTGATGACCATTGTGATTGCCACTTATTTCCATGATGATTGGTCCTATTACTTTTGTTATGTTTGCTTCTACCAAGAAGACAGTGCAGGACCTCATTCTACAGTGATTGCAGAAACTTTTAGTAGGGCCTCATGCACATCATGTGATAACTACTATAGCATTTTGCTGCTCTTCCCCTGCTAAATCTCGTAGAAGTAAGAATGAAGAATGTGGATACAAATATTTCTATGGTGAATCCTGACGATAAAGCAATAGCAGATAGGTCATACAAGTCCTGGTAAAGCTTCTCAGAAGAACAAATCTGATGAGGACATTTGAGCTTTTAGATTTTTCTAGCACCGGTTTTGGTTCACTATTTTCTCCTGTTTCAGATATAGAAAGAATGTCCATCTCCAATTTTCACATAAATTTTTAAGGCTGATTTTTTAATTTTAATTTTCCACAAATTCAAATTTCAGATTTTCAAAAAAGTATGAATTGGATTTTCATTTTCCTCACATTTCAGATATTTACAATCCTAGTCCCAGATTTTTCATTATTCCTAATTTGAAATGCTAAGAGATTGTTGAAAATTTTATTTCAAAAGTGATTTATGTTGCACCTGCATAAAGCTTGAAATAAGTAGCAACAAAAGCATAAACAAAACCTAATAAAGTAAGAAAAAACTTTCAAACAGATTGAAAAAAGCGATGCAGAATATCATGGAACTTATTACGTTTCCATAACCACATGCAAAGTGTAAGGCTGTTCTTCCTTGTGAATCCTTCATATCTTTGTCCGCACCCTTTGCTATCAAAACTTCCAACTCCTGTCAAAATAATATACAAAGATTACAGGGAATGCAGAAAACATTAAAGAGTACCATTTGCAGACTAAGAAAACCCAAATTTAAATTTACCTTAATATCACCAGTGCTGGCAACATGATGCAGAGACATCTCCTTTTCAGCATCTTCCTCCTTTTCTTCCTTTTTCTTTTTAGAAGATTGGTTGGCAACTGGCTTATCTCCTGAGCTGCCCACTTGGAAAGCCTGCCCAAGTTTACTTAGCACTACAGGATCATTCCAATACCTACACAAGCATAATGAGAAAATCATCCATTAATCAAGATCCAATTATCTAGCCTTTCACTTGATCGTCCGCTTGACCACATGTCCTGTTTTTACCATTATGTTTTGCATTGGATGTATACAAGGAAGATTGTCATAGAGGAAAAAAATTGAAGAAAAGCTAAAATGGTTTGCATTGCAACTGCTGTTAGAAGAAACAGTGCAAACCAAATCTATCTTAGATGGAGAATCAAGGAGGAAAGAATATTTCTTCTCTCTTACTTCATTATGGCAGGAGGTCCACCTTTTGCAATTTCATCCAAAACAGGCTTCAAAGAAGGGTCATTCTTAAGTTGAGCCAGTCGTGCTTCAAATTCCTCTTTCTGATTAGGGTTTGACAATGTCTGAATTAAATTTACGACTGCTGGATCCTAGAGACAACAGAACAATCAGCAGTGCATTCAAGCTGTATACAGTATACTGTATAACAAATAGAGGCTGCATTCCAATTTTCGTGATAGAATGATAGCTACAAGTCACAACATACACAGAAGGTATTTCAAATTACAATGCACAGAAAAATGCAAAAATTTTCTGAAGTAAAAAAGAATATGGCAATTACCCATTAAAATATATACAAAGTCTCTAGAAACTGAATGAAAGAACAAGAATATGCACCCTATCTGCAAATATAATGTATGAATTGAGTAGTTATGAAATGAAAGAAGAATTCATATTAAAGGAAAATCTAATTGGAAGATAAAAATCATAATTTAAGTTTGTACATATATAATTTTAGAAACTGTAATTGAATTGAGAAGTTTGATGCTTATTTAATCCATAATAACAAGCAGAAAGTTTCTGGGTAAAAACTAAAAACCATGTTTAGAACAAAACTCTATGATATTTCAGACAACTCAAGTGGTCCATCATCAAGATGAATTGTTATGATTGAAAGCCACTTTAGAAATCTGAAAAAATATAACTCATCATGTACATGATGCCTTTGATCGAGGATGGTAAGGTCATTTTGATTAAGATTACTATTTGAAGAGACTCTTAGGATAATCTGTTGAGATTTAACAAATATGAAGGCACAGCTTAACACGAATACTAGTTCAGGTTTAAGTCAAGCTTTGAGGCCCATCATCAACCAAATTAGGAGAACACCCTTCCCTTTGGAAAATTGAGCCTCAATTGTCATCAATTAGCAGTAATAGCTACTTATTTTTGTAACAACTAGCTTAGCAAAAATTATAAGAGCTAATTAGGATTTGACTAATTTTGGAAGAACCATTGTATTTAATATTTTTCTCTACTGATTCATGTTGACGTGTCTAAAGTCGTATCGCGACAACTCTATCCGGCCAATTCAGAATAGAATGATCTCGCCGAGTATCCTATCCTCTCTTGTATAAGGAAGCCCTAATGCTGCTTTTAATCAATCAAAGGGGACAACCTCAAGGTTCCAAATGTCAATTCTTGATTGTGGGATAACTCAACAGTCGATATGTTTTGTTGGGAGCACAAGGGGCCTTACGTTTTGCAACAAGTTGGTTTGCTATGATTCTCGGACTGGGAAATAAAAGCAAAAAAGAAGGGTTTAGGAAATCTAAAATTAATAAGACTGGTATGCTGGTAGATGGATTCAACATAACCAATCCCTGCTTGGTCAGAATAGCTCACAACCTCGCAGGAACGGTGCAATATTCAAGGGGACTTGGAAGATTTTCAAACTGCAGGTGCATGGCTAAGCACCCAATTCTGGCACAGCTCAGACGAACACCTGCAATTGAACTAAGCACGATTTAAAGGCTCGGGCTAGCCATACACAAAGATACACAATCAGCTTATCCTCAATGGTATGAACCTAAATCCATCAGATACCTGCATACCAAAAAAAATCTATCTAAACTGCTGAAGGAAACCATGCAAATAGAATAAAACCAAGATGATAAACACCAAATCAATGTCCATATATTGATTTCGGCTACTATTACAACAATTTATGCAGCATTTCTACTCTATTCCTAACTACTAAATTTCTGCAATCTAACCTATTCTAACTGTCTACAAAAACTCTAACCCTTTACAAAGAGAGGCATCTTGCCCTTTATAGAATTTACAATTTTAATCGATGGCCAGGATTGACTGCATCCAAGGGCTGCAATCTACCTTCTAGAAGCTAGCAACTTTAACCCATGCCCACTCAATTCTCAATTATCCCCCCAACCACTCTCCTCAACTACCGACCACTATTTGACATCAATTTGGTCAATTAGGTAGCTAGAAATAACCAACCTGTGTCCCTTTACTTTAAATTCATTGGGTGGGGCACACAGGCAGTCATGTACAATAAAGCATTTCAGTTTTTTAAACTTTAAACTGATTTTCTGGAATTTCTTCCAGCAATGTATTTCTGAGAATGCACATTTCAAGTATTTTGTGTTCTTAGTCTTCAGTCTCGTTGGTGGACTTCAACTTGTCGTTCAACGGAACGCTTCCTGATGCTTGGTTCTGATCTCGCGCTCCTGCATCTTCAACTCAAGCTTCCAGCGCCTGGCTTTGATCTTGTGTTAAGTCATCACTTTAGCTCCTCCCAATATCGTCGATTCTGCAAGCAATCAATTTCCGTTTGGAATCTGGATTGATCATTTTGAAAAATTAAATAAATTAATTTAACAAAAATCAAATTTTAGGCGAGGTCGGGCTTTGGTTGGCGAAGGCGAAAGATGCTTGTATTTAAAACAACATAAGTCCTCTTTTGCGAAATTAAGGTTCCAAGATTAAAATGCGAGATTTTCGTTTAGCAAATTCGAAGGTTTAATTCATAAAATACGAATTTAGGCTGATTTGACTTTTTTGCATGATTTTGGTCTCTTAGTTGAAATTAGGGATTTTTGTTTTGTAATTTTAATAAAATCACCAAAATTTTAAAATGCCCCCCTTTGTTAGATAAAAATTCGGGTCTTTTGATTAAAGGGGGGGGATTTTATGCTTTGATTTAAACATACCGACTTTGACTTATGAAATTTTGACTATCTCACCCACAATGCATGACTTTGGTTTTAATATTAATGCGCCCTTTCTATGGATTTCAGGCTACCAAGCCAAAATGAGAGGCGCGATGTTGTCTTTAGGTTCTCCTTAAACTCATTTCGGCTTGCTTAGCGATTTTGTGAACTTCGGCCAAATGAAGGATTTGGCGAACTTAACTCATTTTCAGCCTTTGATGACTTTATGCGACTTGAACCTTTTGGAGTTAAAATGCGCAATTTAGAACTTTTGGCCTATGAGCCGATTTGGAAGATTTAGACGTTTTCTAATTTCGGCCAAATTGATTACTTTACGAACTTGGAATTTTTTCCCTTTTCGGCTTATGGGCCGATTTTGAAGCTTTTACATGTTTTCATCCTAAAAATTCATCTTGACGTCTTTTCACGATCTTGGCTTTTCGACTAAATGGGGCTTTTTGCAAGCTCTCATCTAATTTCGGCCAAATTGGCCGAATTGTGCGATTCTTACTTCCCTAAGTTTTTACAATTTTTTCTTGCTTTTGGTTTTTTGGCCAAATGAGCCTTTTGTGTGACTTGGAACTCGCTGAAGCTTTTCGGCTTAGAGGTTGAAATGTGCGACTTGGAGATCTTTCTCTGATCTTCGACACTCCTGGTGACTTTGCGCGAATCGTGGATTTTTTTAATTTTTTCGGCTTATGAAAGGTTCTTTCGGCTTAGAAGGCTATGGTGCGATTTTAGACTTCTGAAGATTTTCAGCTCTTTAAGTTGATTTGCAAGATTTGGAACTCTTTGAAGCTTATCCATTATTGGCATTTTTCACTCAATGATTTTTGGGTATTAATGGCAAATCGTGAGACCTTGGATGATCTTCTTCAACAAATTTCCAAGCATCTACCTCATATCGTGCAACCTACGGCCTAACACATTTCACGTTTTTGGGCATACTGGATGTTCTGCGCGATTTAGGGTTTATTTTAAACACTTAGCTCTCCATTTTTCGGGCGATTAGTTCCTTTTGCAAGTTCGGGCATGATAGAGAAAATGGGCGATTTTACTTGGTTTCTAGCCTTTGTTTCATGAAACTTCGGCTTCTTTAAACGTTTTGCACGATTTGCGGGTTTGAGCAATTCAAACACGAATCTTTGGTTATCACCTTGATGCAAGACTTGGGCATTTTACTGAGGAACGAGTGATTTTGCTTTGTCCGACCTGAAACTCAAGATTTTAGACGCTTGACCACGGGAGGAGCCTCTCTCTCCTACACGGGCAAAGAGGAGGTCTCCGTCAAGGACGGGGTGTGCAGTGCAAAGCACAAGAAGTCCCTTGGCATCATGTACTTGAGTGAAGTTATCTACGATTATACATAAGGAGCTCTATGTCCATTTTCTATCATTTCAATCCCTCTTAATAATGGAACACTTGAGTGTTCGAAAATGTTAATTATTTCTGTCTTCTATCCAAGTTTTTTTAGTAGACAGTTTGTTCTAGATGATTGAAGTATTTGCCAAAGTATGAACACATTTTTTGAACCAATACGTGGAATGCAAGATAATGAACATATGTAAATTTATTAAAAAAAAGTAAAAAAATCATTGGAATAAGGTATTGAATTAAACATTTAACATTAGGGAGACAACTTTAAACTTGGTTCTATTTCATGTTATATGTTTAATAGAATTTATATCAAAGGCAAAACAATAGGGTGAAATGCAAACAAGTAAAGATAGTAGAAGCTTTAATATGTTTTTATTCTTAAATCATGCCATTTTGGGTGATAAAGGACCATAAAATTTCAAAACATGCAATTGTTGTAAGCCTTAATGGGGTGAAGTTATTTACCTGCATAAGAGAATGGCGAAGGTGCTCTGTCATGGTCATGAATTGAGGATTTTGCATTAGCTTTTGCATACTCTTAACATACTTTTCTGGGTCCATTTGGGGTGCACCAGAATTTCCTACCCCCGTAACACTTTGCTGCAATTGCCGTGCCACCTGCCGAAAGGCTGGATCCTTGGAAACATCTTGCGCCAACTCCTTTATGCTTGGATCCTGAGAAGAATCACTAATAGATGACAACAATGTTCTATATTTCCTGGCAAAAATGACACAAATGTTGAATATAAAGCAACAAAGTGTATAAAAACAAAAGCAAACCAGCCAAGGTGGTACATTTAGAATTCCAGACATTGCCACGAAGTCAAAAGGATTAGGTATTGCTACATTCTCCCGATTGCCATGCTGTCTCCTTCCTCCAGAAGTAGATGAAGTAACACCTCCAGCCGAAGTGGATGCATCAGCTGAAGCCTCAGCAGATATGCTGGAATGTTCATTTGTATCACCTACATTGTAATATTAAAAGATTTTAAGAGCATGCACATATGTGAGTAAGACACTAACAACCAGATAAGATCATTCTGGAGAATTAATGTTGTGAATACAATATGTCTATTAAGATAATTGTTTTCATATCCAATAGAAAGGCATTATTTTAACAGACTTATTGCTAAATATACATATGCATGTTAAGAACATAACAAGGAAAAAAGTTGTTCAATGGATAGAAAAATTCTAATATGATACCATATAAAAGTTGGAAAGAAATGATGTCACTATACAGAAGGTTACAACAGATGGAAGAAATAATTTGAAATGGATTTCAGTAAAGTGCTGAGATTGCTATTATGGTTCCACATTGTCAAGAAATATCAAGGGAAAAAGGAATTGATTTTGAAAATCAACTAGAGCAATCAAGATAAAAACTAGAGGAGAATGATATTTCATTTATTTGAGCTTATAAAGATTGAAATTTTACAGTAATTAATTAGTTATGACCAAAAGACAATGCCTTAGGGTAACAGCCACCTTGACTCAACTGCCCAAGACTGAGTGTTGGGAAGTAGCACATCATAAAATCTAGATGTGCTACTTCTAACAATTCTGGTGCACCCCAAATGGACCCAGATTGTGTTGGTTCATGATCACATCTCTATCTTACAGGGATTTTGTATAGGAAACTCCTTTCCCTCAAAAAAGACATCTGGCTTTAAAGGATCGGAACAAGATTCCTTCTATTCAATAGTTGAAAACAATAAATTAGTGATCATCAACTCAATTAATTCCAATGCTAATTCCAGCAACTTAAGTAAATTGTTTCCTAAGATTAGCATCTAATAGTGGGAGCAAAACGAGTTATCAGCACGATAAAACAAGAAAGGAGAGACTTGCACTTCTCTTTGTTCTCAAAAGGCCAATTGTAGGGGTAAAAACTCTGGTTATTATAGGTAGTACATTAGCTCTATGACTTACATTTTAGTGATTACAACAAAAAAATCAATAAGTAGGATTGTCTTAAAGTGAATTGTCTGCACGATGTTTAGCATTTTACGTGATATTCCTAGTCATTACTTTAGATTTGTGATTGTGAAGCTCTAAAGTAATTGATGTCAGTAATTCAAAACCATAATCTCTTTTAAGTGTTTTTCTTAATTTTGTAACTTATTACAATAGTACTCTTTCTCAAGCAATGATTATAATTTGGCACTCTTGGTGACTTTCATGCTCTTCTTTTTACATCAGGGCTCCCCTAGCTACTGAGATTTGGTGTGCATGAGAAATAATAGAAGGTATAAGAATTTTTTACAAGGATAAGAGATAAACTATAGGTTCTATTCATTAAATACTAATGCCCATCCATATTGTCTATAGCAAGTCAAATCTCTATTAGGGTAAAAGTATGGTTTGGAATAAGACAGTAAAAAATATGGTGACAATGGAAACATGTAAAAGATGAATCCTTTCACAGTTTTTAGGTTCGTCCAATCTCTCCAGTGAGTATTCAGATAGTTGAGATTTGTGAATATTAATATCTTCATGTTATACAATAGCAGATGAACCCTCTCTTTGTGCCAAAGTTTTAGATCAGTGTGTTGACGTGTATTTTGTACACCATCATACACAGAATAAAATACCTAAAGGCATCTTATCCTCTCTTGAATAAAGTCTCTAACTGCTGAAGATTCGCATGAAGGATCAGTTAGGATGACTCCAATGTTCTGGTTAGTAGGGTCTCTACGTGTGGATAAACTCCAGTGGTATGATGTGATTTGCTGGAATCACAAGGGGACTTACATCTGATGATTGAACTTCCAATCTGCTTTGCTGGAACACAGGCTCTTACTGGCTTAGATTTGAAAAAATGGAAAAAGGATGAGGGCGAAGAGAAGATCTAATCCTAATACTAAGAATGTAGGAGCAATGATTTGATTTTTGATGAAACTCTAACTAGGTCTTGTTTTGACATCAATGGACCATCTCCACAAGGCTAGTGCGATCTTCTAAGGGAAGCTTTATGATGTTCAAATCATCACCGCAGGCATAGACACCATCAAGTTGATGCATATCAATGAAGAAGCGACAAATTGAAATTGAGCTTAAGCTGAATGATTCCAGTTGACTACACAAGGCAAGTCTGCAATCAACAAACTGCTAGTAGTATGGATATACGAATTCCACCATTAATCAATCGCATTTCCTCCATTCATCTAATCATCTACCATCTAGGATTGAAGACTCAACAAGAAACCATGCAAATTGAAAGAAACGACACACTTCACCATTACTTCAATGAAAATGGAGTTTGTTTACAATCAATGGCAACAATTTCTTGCCTTGTCCTCCTATTCTACTCTAATTACTATTCTATCAATTTCTAACTACTCTCTATCTACTAACTGCTTTCTATTATTTACAACTCTCTCTAATTGCTAATTAGCCTTTACAAATGAAATGTCAGGGCTTATATAGTGCCCACAATACAATTTGATGGCTTAGATCAATTCGAGATCAATGGCCAAGATTTTACAATGAAAACCCTAATTAGGGTTTGTTACAACCATTACATAACATTTAATGCTTGACCAATGATAAAATTGTATTGCTTGGACACATGTCCTCTCTAGAAAATTCCACCAATGGATAGCTGGGGTAGGTACATCGGAGTTTGTGCCACCTTCCATGAGTTAGGTACATTGAATCTGGACATGCTGAGGTGGACCACACTGACTGGAGGAGTGATGACTGGGATGCCACCTCATTTGACACTTGTAGCTTGCTAGATATTCAATTTGATGTCGTTGAGAGGCTATCTTTAATTAACTCTTGTTCTAACTCCTTTTGTCCTTGATTTGCAAGATGATGATGTACCTCGCCTTGGAATGGTGGATTGGAAGAGGTCGCCCCTGTCCTAGCTTGATCGTCTCGGCGAAGACCGTCCTTGATCCGGCTTGATTTTCCTTGATGAGATCTCCATTTGATGCCTACACAACATTTCAAAATTAGCAACATGATTTTGCAATGAATAACTAGATTAGAGATTAAATTTAGGAAACTTCATAATAAGTCCTTGAGTTATCATTTCCTAAATGACGATTGAGCTATTAGAATTCAAAATTTCAAAATTTAAGGCTATGATGATCAAAATTCGAAATTAAAACAAGGGATCTTGTCATACCTTATTTGAGAGTTTAACTCTAAAATGCAAAACAAAGGAATTCGCCTAGGCACAAATCAAAATTTGATGGCTTCAACGTGATCTCTCTCCAAATGAACGTCCACTTTAGCAATTCGCCACCTTGGGGGAGGAGTCTTCAATGTCTTGAAGATAACAAATTCGCCTTACTTGAAACAAACATGCACTCCTCTTTGATGATAATTTCGCACCTTGTCTTCTCCAAAATCGCATATGAAAGAGGATAAAATGATGATTTGAAAATGAAATAAACACCTCCCTTTATAGGCGCTCACCTTCACATTGACCCTAGGCCGACTTTGGTGAATAAGGCAAATTTAAAATAAACTTAAAGGCCGACCTTTGTAAAATGAAACAAATTTTAAATCAAGCGCCCCATTTTATTTATAATTAATTAATTTAATGCCTATAATTTTAAATTAACTCGATTTTTAAAAGGCAAAAATTAATTAATAAAGACCCATGCGCTAATGTTAAATGCTAACTTTAATTGGATTTCAAATTTATCGATTTATTCCTAGCATTTAATAAAATCTAAAGAATGTTTTAGCGCCAAATTTGGAAGAGGTAAGGACACAAACCTATCGCTCTGGTCCCTGACTAAGGGACAAGAGCGAATTTGATGTTTAGTCTTGATTCTCTTGCCTTTTATGTTCAAAACCTCCATCCTCACGTTGAGACGGGCATGTTTGCCAAAAAACTCGAGCTTGATCGTCTTGATTTGGTGGATGAATGCCCTCTAAGGTGGATATCGCCCTGGTCCCTTGGTGAGGGACAGGAGCGAACTTCATGCTCTAGCCAACATTTGCTATCTCTCAAGCTTTACTCCTTGTTTCATCACCTTGCAAATGATATCCTTGATCTTGCGAACCTTGACTTTGACGTGATCTTGAAGGAAAACGAATGATTTAATGAAAATCGCCCTGGTCCCTTGATGAGGGACAGGAGCGATATAGCTTCCTTGTTCAAATTGATAGTCTTTTGACGTTTGAAACCTTTGCATATCATCATCTTAAGACGCCTTAGACCCTGTGCAACCATGTACAATCTTGACCTGGCATGAATTTTGAATGAATTGGCAAATATGGTGGATATCGCCCTGGTCCCTGATTGAGGGACAGGAGCGAATTTGTACTTTCAAGCTCAACTACACCTTGCCAACTTCCAAATTTATCTTCAATGGTCTAGTTTCACCCTCCTTTCTTTCACCTTTGGCTTGGAAATCATTCAAACTTGGCAAGAAATTCATCTAAGACAAAAATCGCTCTGGTCCTTCAGTGAGGGACAGGAGCGCCCAGGCCAATATATGTCTCATTTGGTGTCCTTCAATCTTCAATTTTGTCTTCAACGAATCTGTTACATCGTCCTTGCTTGCCTCAAACTTTAAACTTGCTTGCTTTTTGCCTGAATTTTACCTTATGAAGAATTTCGCTCTGGTCCCTGGGAGAGGGACGGGAGCTACAATGGATTTCGCTCTGGTCCCTGACTAAGGGACAGGAGCGATTTTGCATTTTGGTCTATTTTTCCTCATGTTTGTGCCTTCAAATTATATTCAACTAGTAAAAAGCACTTCCTTGGTTCTCCTCAAGTCGTCAAATCGTTCAAATCTTTCAAGGACAAGGAAATTTTGAATTTCAAGCTCCGGTCCTTCAGTGAGGGACAGGAGCGATTTTTGTCCTCCAGGCCCAAATGCTTCACTTTTCACCATGAAATGTCTTTGCTAGGGAAGATATCATCCTGCTTCATGCTATGAATAAAAGTTAATATCCAAAAAAAGGTCTAAAATTGTGCATATAAAGAAAATCGCTCTGGTCCTTCAGTGAGGGACAGGAGCGAATTTGACCTTCTAGGCAAAAACTTCATCATTTCATTGCTTTTGATCAAGTCTGGATGCTCTATCATGCTCATTTTACCCTTCACCATGCCTTTGATGTCTCAATTCGTCCAAACAAGGTCAGGAATGGCTCAAATAAGTATTATCGCCCTGGTCCCTTGGTGAGGGACAGGAGTGCTTCGCCTTGGTCCTCCTGAGAGGGACAGGAGCGAAATTCGCTCTGGATCCTCAATGAAGGACAGGAGCGAAATTTGACTTTTCGAACTCTCTATCAGGATAACTTTTATGGAATATAACATTAAAGTATAAGTGACATTTCCTTCTATGTTTCTTCTTTCTTATACTTTAAGTTATATTCCATATATACTTTCAGGATGTTTGAGAGTGGTTTCAGACCTCCAGGAGTTATATTGCAAAATCTAGTTTTTTGAGGTTTTTCAGTTTCCAGACTTAGTCAAATTTCAGGATCAGGACATTCCAGACTTAGCCAAATTTCAGGATCAGGACCTCACTCAAGCCGGACTTGCTACCCTATTGATCTCCTCGACAGCACTCAAAATGCAAAGGCCAACTAACAAAACCCTAAAAAACCTAAAGAACAAACCCTAAAAAGCAAAAAAAGCAAGGGTCCCCATTTGCAATGGGGCGATGTGTGAAAACGTCACAACACAGTGTTCTTTGCGATGCAGGATATCCAAAAGAGACAGCACTGTAGTTTGTTGGTATAGTAATGATAACTATTATGCATAGGCACAGCTACAGCTATGCAGACAAAAGGAGATATACATCAGAAGTACAAAGTTTAACTAGTGTGATAAAGATGTTATTGTAGAAAGGTAATTGTTTAGTGTCAGAATTACAGTAAAACACTCAGAATCTGCTTAAAAACAGCCAAAATTATATCTTAAACAAAATCTCACTATAAAAGTTAATAAAACACAAACCAACTCCATGAATTTGTATTCAAAAGCTCGAAATAAGTATGAAGAAATACCATAAACAATTTTGACAGGATAATCCTACCATATTCACAAGCTCCTCAAACTAAGCTCTTCTGATGGAGACTTATCACATAAAATAAAGTAATAAACTATCACGATATGTCATCATTTTCACCTTATGACATTCTTAAGGGAGAAAACCCTTATTCAAAGATTTATGACATAATCCTAAAAATAATCATACTGGCCATACTAAATCACCCTTCAATATGATTGGCTGGATTAAAGGTTGAATATGTTTGGTTGGCTTGCTCAACACCTTTACTTTTTGCAATTTTCTAATTAAATAAAATGATAATAAAGAAAAATAAATAAAACTTACACTAAAATTCCTAAGTAAACTTTAGTTATAAGATGTGTGCATAACCTATGTCACAGGGTTTGTGTTTGTGTTCATGTTTGGCAACAATAAAATTCAGATGAAGTTCGGCAAGGGGAAAAAATTCAAAAAAAAATTTATAATTAAATTTGATATTTTTCTAAAATATAAATAATATATTCACAAAATGTTAAAAAATTATATATATGTAAAATCAGAAATTAATCTAGAATATCACATACATAGCATGTATTATGTATATTATCAGAAATTAAATTTTAAACATATATTATAATAAAAAATTAAAAAATATTGAACATTAAATATGATATTCTAACCATATAATATTATATTATTAAATTAAAAATATTTAAGTTTAAATATTATATTTTAAACATATATAAATTGATAATATCATATTAATAAATTAATATTATTGAACTTTACATATTATTTTATTAAACATAAAAAATATTTAAATTTAATTTTAATGAATTCTTGAATTTGCATGACTAGTTGTGGGTGGGAAAGAAGGGAAGGCAAACGTGAGTTTCCAGTTTGCTCTATATTCAAGAGGGAACTTGACAGGCTGCAAGGAAGTAACTCCTATTGCATCTCAAGCACAAGGAAGTTGGCATCGCATGTCGAGCAGAATGATGGTGAACAGTCCATCCAACATGTTGATGAACTCCTTGCCATGTTCCACATATAGATGTGCAATCACCTCACAGTCACTACCAATTCAGAACTTGTGAGATTTCAGTCCACGCCTCAATATTTTATGACTATAGATTTCTCCATTAACCCACAGTTGCAAAGTACACATCTATTATGGTTTGACTCATCTTACACAACAACTAGACAAAATGATGGAAATAACGCTACCAAACCTTAAAAATGGTAGAAAAACCCTACCTAAGGTGTGCTAAACCATAAAATTTATTAAAAAAACCCTACCGAACCCTAAAAGGCCAAAAAGAGCCATAATTTTTTTTCTAAAATATATTTATCAAAAAACTGCTTTTTAATCCGTACAAATATTAGTTGAATTTCAACAATTTTTTGATAATTCTTTGAGGTCCACCAAATTTTGAATTTCATAGCCAAAATTCGATGAACACTGTGACTTAGTGCATAACCACACCAATAACCCCCTTGAGTGCAACTTTGGAGTTATACAAAAATAGGGGTCTAAAATCCTAGAAACACCACCCCAAAGGGAAACTTTAGTTACAAGGCCTAATAAGGTACTCGTGTACAATGAAATCAATGGAGAAGGAGGGCTTAGGAATACCACCCCCAAGGACAACTTCATGTACCCTTAGTAATGCTTGAAGGTGAACATGCTTAGACTTAGTGAGGGGTCTAGTGAAGATGTTTGCAACTCTCTAATATTTCATATTAAAGATTCATGATGATGCAATCATGAATCAATGGTCAAATACAATGCATATGCACTTCAATGTGTTTGGATACTAGATTTCTAGAGATGTGGATGATGCTTTGATTATCACACCAAATGGTAGTAGATTGATGTTAAGGAAGACCAAACTTGTACAAGATTTGTCAAATCCAAATAGACTATCTAGCTGCATTGGCAGCTCTTTGGTACTCATATTTCATAGAAGGAAGGACTATAGCATGTTGTTTCTTGCTAGCCCAAACAACTAGGCCTCAGCCAAGATAGAAAATATGGCCTAAAGTGAACATCACTATTGCCTACCCAATCTAAATTAGAGTAGCCTACTAACTTTTTTCATACCACTTGCAAAATAGTGAATGCCCTAAGTATGATTGCCTTTGATATAGTAGAGAATCTACTTATCGTCTTTCCAATGAAGCTTGGTTTGCATGCTAATTAGATTCTTCAATATATTAGAGGCACTCAAACATAGGGCATTCACTATTTTGCAAGAAGTATGACAAAGTTAGTAGGCTACTTTGATTTAGACTGAGTAGGGAATAGTGATGATTTCATTGCACATGAGAACCTTATTAGGCCTTGTAACTAAAGTAGTCCTTTGGGGTGGTATTTTTAAGCATTTAGACTTCTTTTTTTGTTCAACTCTCCCGAAGTGCCTTAAGTTACTGATGTGAACCAAGCCAACAACATGGAGAATCAAGACAATTGTGAAACAAGAAGATAAGGCTGTCAACAAGCTGCTTGTACAAAGTAGCATGAACCAAGGGACTCCAAATGCTTAGTTTTAAGTTTGACTCCTTAAAGAAATTGCATAGGTGCAAGCTAACAATATGTTATGTGATAGCTTTCCAAGAGATTTAAGGCATACTTGGGTTGTGAAAGGCTAATCTGGCAGGGAGATTGTGTCATTCCCAAGCCAAGGATATGGTGTAGAAGACCCAAGTTTTGCATGTGAAAGTGTCGATGAAGGGAAGATTTCAGATCATGAAGAAGTGAATATCATTCACATACAAACAAAAACAAGAAGCTCTTCTTGATGTGACTGAATGTGGATAGTGGAAGTAGAACGGCGACAAGAGAACCCTAAAGAAAGAAAAAAGGAATCTATCTTCTCATATTGGGATTGAGGACTATCTTCTCATATTGAGATTGAGGAGCTTGCTTGAGACCATAGAGGGATCTCTTAAGTCTACAATGGAGAAGGATTCTTAAAAATCCTTGAGGCTACTTGTTGTGACGTTTTCACACATCGCCCCATTGCAAATGGGGACCCATGTTTTTTGCTTTTTAGGGTTTGTTTTCTAGGTCTTTTAGGGTTTTGTCAGTTGGCTTTTGCATTTTGAGTGCTGTCAGGGAGATCAATAGGATAGCAAGTCCGGCTTGAGTGATGTCCTGATCTTGAAATTTGTCTAAGTCTGAAAGTCCTGATCCTAAAACTTGGCTAAGTTTGGAATGTCCTGATCCTGAAATTTGGCTAAGTCTGAAAGTCCTGATCCTGAAATTTGACTAAGTCTGGAAACTAAAAAACCTCCAAAAACTAGATTTTGCTATATAACTCCTGGAAGTCTGAAACCACTCTCAAACATCCTGAAAGTATATATGGAATATAACTTAAAGTATAAGTCACTTATACTTAAATGTTATATTCCATAAAAATTATCCTGATAGAGAGTTCAAAAAGTCAAATTTCGCTCGTGTCCTTCACTGAGGATCCAGAGCGTTCCTGTCCCTCTCCAAGGGTCCAAGGCGAATCGCTCATGTCCCTCACCAAGGGTCCAGAGCGAAAAAGCTTAGTGGAGTCATTCCTGACCTTGTTTGGACAAATTGAGACATCAAAGAACATTGGAGTCACCCTAATTGATCCTTTTTGCGACATCTTCAGCAATCAGAGACTTTATTCAAGAGAGGATAAGGTACCCTTGGGTATTTTATTCTGTGTATGATTGTGTACAAAATACACGTCAACAGAATTGGCGCTAGAAGGAGGGCCTGATCGCGATGAATGCCTAACACCTGAAAATCCAGATTCTATCAATTCATAATTTACAAGGAGCAATCTTAAAGACTTTTTCTACCCTCCTCCTGCGCACAACAGAATTGGCGCTAGAAGGAGGGCTGAGCATTTGAAAGTTCGATCTTGTCAAGTCACATAGCATTTGAAGAAATTTTCCAGAGCTTTTTACCCTCGTCCACGCTCGACAAAATTGAATTAGGAGTGCCTGACAGCGAACACAAACTCTTGAATCCAAGGAAGATCAGTGGAAGGTCATTTTCAACACTCGACATAGGTGGTACAAAGAAGGAAGGTGATCGTTGGATCGTCAGTTGGACTTGCGCAAGAAGGAATCAAGCTGGAACCAATTGAACATTTAAGTTGAATCCGAGATATTCAAAGATCTCCCTTATTCCAGAAAATCCAAAAAAAGTGAAAAATAGAAAATCCAAAAAAAGTGAAAAATCAAAAAAAAAAAAAGAAAAGATTTCTCAATGGAGCGGCAACAGTTTCACGAGGAGCAACATGTTGATTTTCCTGAACTTTGGTGGAGATTAGATACACAACTTTATCCACAAAGATTGTCCGAGTTTGCAAGACAAAGGCAGTGTCGAATCCACGATACAAAGGAACATGATGAAATGCATTGCTTGAAATACTTATCAAGGATGGAATCGGCAGAGCAGGGAAAAATCTTCTTTTGGGATGTCCCTAGGCCAGAAACGGAAGAAAACAATTTCAGTGTCCCAGAAACCAAAGATCCTCTTCTAAGCTTCATGTGGATGACCGAGAGTCAACTCATTTTGGATGGTGAAATGCGTTTAGAAAACATATTGCTACCATTGTGGTGTAGAATTCACAACTCACCTCACTCTGAATTTACTTGCTCAATATGTGAAATGGCTATCAATCAAGTCAGAAACCAGTTTGGAATGCCAACTTTGTCCGAGGAAGAGTGTATTATTAACAGATCTTGGGGTGCACATCTCGCAGCCGAATTTAGGAGAACCTATGAACAAGACATCGTTCCAGCACCTGAATGTGAGAAGGATCAATTGTACGTTGACGATACAAATGCACCTAAGGAACAATGTATAGATAGCTCGCCATGCCTTGCACCTGAAAAAGAATACCATGAAACAAAAGTTGAAGAATCAGTTGAAAATACTCAAACAATAACAAAGGAATATCTAGGAGTTGAACAAGCAATTAAAGGAGAAGATGACTTATTCCTTGAGGAATTCTCACTTATGCTACAAAAGGAGATCCTTGAGATTGAATTGCAGGAGTTTTCAAATGGCCTCATTGAAGAAGACAATCAAGTTGAAATGTTGAACAAAGAGACACAAATCATCACAAGTGAGCCCAAGTATGAAGAACAATTCAAAGGGGCGCTTGAAGATTTCATCACTCTCGTAATATTTGAGGAAGCATTGAAAGAACTTGTAGAGGAAACGCAAATGGAATCACTGCCAAATTTTTTTCTAGATAAGCAAGTTACTGTGAGTGATATGATCCATCATCAGCTCCGACCTCCCGAGACTATACTCGAAGAAGGAAGGCCACCTGAGATTATCTTTGATCGACTAGAGGAGATGTTTGAAGATCAATCCCTCAAGGAGACTCTCATTTTTGAAGACATGCTTACAAAATTTCATGAAGATGCCTGGTTTATGCAAGATATCTCAGTGAAAACAGAGAATCTTGAGCTATTCGAAGGGGCGCTGGGCTTGTTTCAAGAGGAATTTCCAAATTAAGATCAACATGTTGTGGATGCTCGTGGAATAGTTCATCACCAATGGCGACCTCCTGAAGCAGCTGGTGACTTCACTTCCAACAATACAGTGCCGTCTGAGCCTGAAATATGCCAGGTTGTCTCTTTCCTTAATCCTAGCTTTGAAAGTTATTATGATTTTGATTATGGGGATTTTGGGAAAACAACTTGCATCTGGATTGATCATGGTCCTAACGAATTACCCTAGTTGATCATTTTGAGTGAAAATTTGCTTGAGTATGAGAGATGCATGGTGAGAGTTTCCCTTTCTGTGTTTAAGGATGAATTTGCCCGATTGAGAACCATCACGTTTGCCATGCTCCTGTTGCACAACCTGAGAAATCATGTAAAGTCATGTATATATTTTGCTTCTTTGAGTCGTGTCGAGTCTAGGACTCTTGTATATAGGTTTAGAGTAGGTTTTCTTTTCGTGTTTTTAGATTAGAGGTCTTTTGAGCCTTGTTCTTGATTTGCCTTGAGTCATTTGACTCATGATCTAGTGTGGCTCAGGTAGTTTAGTTGTTTGCTTTCTTTAGATAGTTTGCTTTTGGTGTGTGTTTTAGTTTAGTTTGCTTTGAGTCGGTTTGTCGGTCGGTTTGCTTTAGTTTAGGTGTCTTGAGTGGGAGCCTCCATTTTGTGAGAAAGGTGTTTGTGTTGTTGCTCACACACTGGCAACATCCTGGATCTTATGTTAGACTCATTTCTTAGATATCCATTCATGAAATGCTTGGAATCCGAGGTTGTTCCTCTTCAGCTTTATCATCTGATCAGGACCTGTATTTGACTTGGAAGGGAATCATTTTCTGTGTCTTGATGCCGACATCTGTTGATTACTATATCTTCACACATTAATAGACTCCGAGTCATTATGGTTTTTAGGCAAAGCTGTGATTGGTGAAAAATCCAAAATTTGGCTTCAGCGCCACCGCAATCCTCAAACCCTAGTAAGCTTCACTGCTTACGAGCCAAAGGAATTGACGGAGTGAAAAAGCAATATCAAAAAGAAAAAAAAAAAAAATGAAAAAAGAAAAAAAAAAATGAAATGAAATGAGATATCAAAATTGGCTAAGGGGAATATGCGAGTAACTCCATCGGGGCTATAGACGCCTGGCTGGCAATGGAGCAATGTTCGTGAGCTTGCGGCGATAACCTCGTCGGGACTATGGACGTCTGACTGGCAACGAGGCTCTATCCAGGATGCTTTTGAAGTTCAGATATACTACGTAGCTAATCACAGGGGAACCTGAAGGTTATAATTGTCTTGTCGAGCGGAATGAATACACTTGCACACACCTGGGTAATCAAAGACTAAGTGTCTAGATGTGGTTAAGGATTTTCCTTCCACTTTGAGTGCATTTTTCTAATCTCTTGATAAGTTGGGTTGAATTTTCCGGAGGTTCTAGGTGTCGATTGAGTCTTTATCTCTGAAATGTTTCAAGAACATTTATTCAAGGTGGCGCTAGATGTTGTGACGTTTTCACAGATGTGGTTAAGGATTTTCCTTCCACTTTGAGTGCATTTTTCTAATCTCTTGATAAGTTGGGTTGAATTTTCCGGAGGTTCTAGGTGTCGATTGAGTCTTTATCTCTGAAATGTTTCAGGAACATTTATTCAAGGTGGCGCTAGATGTTGTGACGTTTTCACACATCGCCCCATTGCAAATGGGGACCCATGTTTTTTGCTTTTTAGGGTTTGTTTTCTAGGTCTTTTAGGGTTTTGTCAGTTGGCTTTTGCATTTTGAGTGCTGTCGGGGAGATCAATAGGATAGCAAGTCCGGCTTGAGTGATGTCCTGATCTTGAAATTTGTCTAAGTCTGAAAGTTCTGATCCTAAAATTTGGCTAAGTTTGGAATGTCCTGATCCTGAAATTTGGCTAAGTCTGAAAGTCCTGATCCTGAAATTTGACTAAGTCTGGAAACTGAAAAACCTCCAAAAACTAGATTTTGCTATATAACTCCTGGAGGTCTGAAACCACTCTCAAACATCCTGAAAGTATATATGGAATATAACTTAAAGTATAAGTCACTTATACTTAAATGTTATATTCCATAAAAATTATCCTGATAGAGAGTTCAAAAAGTCAAATTTCGCTCGTGTCCTTCACTGAGGATCCAGAGCGAAAAACGCTCCTGTCCCTCTCCAAGGGTCCAAGGCGAATCGCTCATGTCCCTCACCAAGGGTCCAGAGCGAAAAAGCTTAGTGGAGTCATTCCTGACCTTGTTTGGACAAATTGAGACATCAAAGAACATTGGAGTCACCCTGATTGATCCTTTTTGCGACATCTTCAGCAATCAGAGACTTTATTCAAGAGAGGATAAGGTACCCTTGGGTATTTTATTCTGTGTATGATTGTGTACAAAATACACGTCAACACTACTCCATATAGATCTCCTTAAGATCACCATGAAGAAAAGCACAGTTCACATCCATTTAAATGAATTTGTCCATCTTTGAGAGGCAGCAAATGAAAGTACATGGTAGATAGAATTCATCTTATCTATTGGTGCAAAGGTACCAAAATAATCAATGCCCTCAACATGAAAAAATCATTTTGCTACAATCTAGCCTTACGTTTGTCGATATTTCCATCTGCTGCATATTTGGTTCAATAGATTCACTTACATCAAACCAATTTTCTTACAATTTAAAGAACACAGCAGATAGAATTCATCTTATCCGCTAGTGCAAAGGTCTCAAAATATAAATGCCCTCAACATGTGAAAATCCTTTTGCTACCAATTGAGCCTTATCTTTGTCAATATTTCCATCTGGTGCATATTCGATTTGATTGATCCACTTACACCAAACCAATTTTCTTCATGAAGAGTGAACAAATCTCAAGCATCATCCTTAATCAAAGAATTGTATACTTCATTCATGGCTTCATGTCATTCTGCAATATTGCTAGCCTCAATCAAAGATTGAAGATGATGTGATGGCAAGAAAGGAATGAGGAGCATCTTTGAAGTCTGACTATCAATGCGATGAGTTTCATTTGCATGGGCAGGAAGGTGACCTATTTCTTGTGATTTTTGAATCCAACTTGGTAGTGAACACAAAGTAGGTGCAGGTGGAGGAGGCTCCTTAGGAAGATTATATCCTTGTCATCATGATCACTGTCAAAAAGAGAAGGCATGGGATTAGAAGTAGGAGAAGATATTGACTGTGCGGAGCGTCATTAAATTTGTCACTTGTATTGGCAATCAATGTGCAGGTATTAGGATGAAGAAGATGATTACTCTTTGCATCTTTTGTATAGCCAACAAAAATGTAATGCTTTCTTTGTGGTTGAATAGCATTACAACTGTCTTTATTAATGTGTGACCATGAATGACATCAGAAGATATGATAGCACTAAACTGGTAGCTTTCCACAGAAAGGGAGGATTCTTGTTTTTGAGTTTAAGTGATTCATTTTAAGGGCATGAGGGCAGAAGGGGAGAATTCTTGTGTTTGAGCATTTTTTTGTATTGTTGTTTGGACTTTGGAGCACCTTTGAGAGACCATCGTATGTGAGGGGATGAGAGCTCATAGCAATAAAAGATAAGCTGCAAGTTGCTGTTACAGACCATGGGGTTAGAAATTCACAACAGATGTTGTTTGACCATTCTTTCCATCGGGGATATGTATTTTTCACCTATAGAACAAGGTCAAAGAATTCATTGGGATTATTTACTTGGGGCATGATGCTGATGTTGAATGTACTATTAGGGGCAAGCGATGTATATCCCTCTGCTGTTTATAGAGCAGGACAGAAGTATACACCCTACACAACCTCCATGATGTCTGAGTAAAATTTGAAAGGTGTGAAATGTGTTTAGATTCTTTCATAATTGCATTTCTTAATCACTAAACCCTAGTACCCTACCATAAATCACTCACCACTACGGGAGGAGGATGTCTGCATCAAGTACCTAGTCTCATATAAAAATATAAAGTGGACGCTTTGATTGGGTATAGTATTTATGATTTTCAGTATAGTTTTGTTAATACTTGTATGGTAAGAATATGGAAACTGCACTCAGTAAAGAATACGTTGATTGTTTCAAACTGTTATAAGGCTATTCAGCCTAGAAATATTTGGATAGAAAGAAAACAAAACCTCTCAGCCAAGTCATGGAACAACATGGTAGGTCTTCAGCCTTGCATACATACAAATGACCTTATTGTTGCTTATTACAAGCAGTGATAACTTTAAGAAACTACCCCTAAAAACATATATATAAAATCCTGGCAAATCCTAGCCCAAGGCAATAATTGTGGCAAATGTATGTCTATTTTGAGAAAAAAAATCCACATCGAACATTTTCATATTTGTCTATAGTAGTTGGTTTTTGCTGACGAATTATAGATGTATTTTAAAAAAAATTGTCTACATTGTTAGTTTTTCCTGACAAATTGTAGATGTATTTAAAAAAAAATGTCTACGCTATTGGTTTTTGTTAACGAATTATAGATGTATTTAAAAAATATATATTTTAGTTGGCAAATTATCAATATATTAAAAAAATAAACATAATTTGGTTAGCAAATAATCAATTGAATACAAGAGGATAAAATAAATTATAGGTCAAATTTTCCAACAGTTTAAAAAACTTCATAATGTAGCCAGCAAAAATATTTTGACACTAAATGATAAGGATTAAATCATTTGGCAATTTTTTATCTTGATAAAGATTGAATTGTTTGATTAATTTTATATTTGATGAATATTGACCGATTGCTTAAGTTGTATTTCATGAGGAAATTTTGATACACCCAAATTTGGGGATAAAAGTTTTGGAATAAGCATTACCATTAATATTATAATACAAATATCTTATGCCATGTATGCAAAAAAACAAATATTCTATATCCTTTGATATACATGATGAGCAACGGCTTAAGTCGTATTTTAAGTTGAAGTTTTGACACGCCCAATGTTTCCAAAATACACCTATTTAAGAGACAAGTATCAACAATTGAATGATATTTTTAATGACTTCTTTTCACCAATTGAAAGTTACTTAACTCATGTTTTGTGTGTTCTTTAACATTAGGTAACCAGCACCAATGCCAAGTCCCTTTCTATCACAGACTGCCCTTATTGCCAATAGACCACCTATTGATGCCTTTATTCTTGTGTTGCATGGGTACGCGAACCCAACCCCCTAGGACACGAACCGAAGACTGGTACACGTCTCCCACACTGGAGACCCGTCAGGAGACGTCTCTACACTGTCATGTCCCCACTCTAGCTCAGTCTAGCAGAGACATGTGAGTCAGCTTATTATGGGGTCTTGTAGGCTGACAGGGTTGGACAGAGACCCGGTATGGTTATTCAGTGTTGGAGACTTGGTATTCTAGCAGTTATTGATCAGTTGGGAGACATTCCTTGTTTTTAGGAGGCAGTTCCTACTTTTTAGGAGGTTTGATCATGCCCAAGGTTGGGTCTCCATGAGATGCCTCTTTGGGTTCAGTTTCAGAGAGATTGGGCTTGTTTCCTAAATTTTAGGAGCATCCCTAGATTTTAGGGATGAGACTACCAGTGAATCCTTGATTTCCGACTTCAGTCACAGACAGGTGACAAGATGATTTTAGGGTTTGTAATGTCAGTTGGGCATTTTATGGCTATTTGGGTTATATTTTTAATATTTCCTAAGTTAGCGTTTAATAATTAAATAAGGCTAAGTTGTTAGCCATTCTGGAGTAATAAGGGGATTTTTGGCCTCATCTGGATGCGCACCCTATTGTGTGATAGCTCGTTGGAAAGATCTTGAAATTTTTTAAATCTTTCTCTTTGGTCTCAGGGCAATTCAATGAGCGGATTTCTGTCTATGAGGAAAAAAGTCATTTTCTAGTAACATGACCACTTTAAAATAAGAAATTATAACATTTCCACTAGACCATGCCACTTGGAGACAATTAGGGTTCGATTTGCAATTGAGAGGGGTTATAAGGGGATAGGAGCTTCATTCTATCATCATCTTTTGCATATTTGACAACTTGTATGAATTTGCTCTGGAGAGCGATTTCTAGACTGGGACGCAAACCCCAGGATTAGGATTGGCTGGGACGTAGCCCTCAGCAATCTTTGGCACCGGACTTATAAGGCATTGTGTGTGGTGATTAAGGACAGAGGCATCAATTCTCAGTAGGGTTTCAGCGTGGCCTACCATCTTTCCAGTGGAGACGTGGTTCATTGCAGCTGGAGGAATGCCATTTGCAGCAAATACACCACGTGGTGTATAGGGTATTGCTTGTATTCACTTCCAGTGTATGTGGGGTTGGAGAACATTCTTCATCTTCCAGTTTGACTTTGAATTTGTATGAGAGCTTGGGAAATACATTGGATTCATTGTTTGGCTTTGTAATTCAGACAAATCTGCCTGGTACGATTTGCAATAATTCTGACTTTTGCTGTATACCTCATTTATTTCAGTATTGCTTCATATTTGCTGTTATCTATTCCTTCCTATGCTATTAAACAATCAAAAACACAAAAACAAACAACCCTTTCTGCACTTCTGTCTAGTTCTGTAAGAAAAACTTAAATAAACAGGAAAACAAAATTAAAAATAAAAAAATTACAGCAGGTTAACAGCAAAGATCTATCAGGGATCTTTCAGTGGTATCAGAGCCATGTATTCTGCCAACCTGTGGGGTTAATCAGACCTTATTTCTATGCATTCGGGTAGAGCGGATATAAATAGGTATTACACACGCAGAAGAGCTCAGTACGAGCGTGAGTTTGGGATAGAACAGAATCCAGTCATGGCTGAGGAACAGGTGGGCGACAGAAGAAATCAGGATGAGGAAGAGAGAGAGATGATGAGGACTCTTATCACTACTCAGCCCAGGATCGTCCAGGCATTAGATAGGTTACAAGATACCTTGGATCGTTTGGATATGGATGGACACAGAGGTAGGCGTGGTAGGTCACCTTCAGTGGCTGGTAGTCACCGCAGCCATCAGTCCCAATCTTCAGTTGGGAGTTCCCATCATTCCAGCAGGAGGCACCGCCATCGTACACCTACTACGAATAGGCCATTGCTTCCTCAGTTCATACCAGGTGAACAACCAGCACAAGTGGAACCACCGGAGGTTGGGTTCCAGGAGTCAGTTTTAGCAGCCACAACTGAGTGGAGAGCTCTACCCCCTGAGGTTAGGGACGTTTTCCCTCTTCCCCAGTATTGTGCACAGCGTAGAGATACAACCAGGTTCAGGGGAGATCGTGGTAATAGACCACACCAGCAGCAGCAGAATTATGATTTGAATAGAGCTACTGGAAAGATTACATTGGCCCCATATAATGGTACAGGAGACACTAGCGCACGAGCGTGGGTCCACAAGCTGGACATATATCTTTCATTGAGGCCCATGCCTGAGCGTGAGGCTATTCAGTTTGCTGTATTGCATTTAGAGGGGATTGCCTATGATTGGTGGCACCATGGATTGGTCACCCAGGATCACACCTTAGTTCACTCCTATACTGAGTTCACTGAGCGTCTCATTGCACGGTTTGACCGTAAGGATACAGAACTTTATTATAGGGAGTTGGCTCACCTTAGACAAACCGGTCATGCAGAAGCCTATATTAATGAGTTCCAACGTATTGCAGTGATGGTACCGGATATGCCCCAGAGACGTAGTGTGATGTTGTTCACTGAGGGCTTGCAGGATAGGCTAAAGGGACTAGTGCGTGCTTTCCAACCAGCAACTCTTAAGGAGGCTATTGAGGTGACATTGAGACTAGATACTGTTCCCACTTCTTATCAGGCAGATAAGAAACCATTTAGAGATTCACGGCCTGCACAGAAGGCCAATACGTCCCAGAACAAAGAAGGGACTTCAGCGAAAACCCCTTGGATGAATCAGGAAACGAGGAATGAATTGAGGAGGAAAAAGTTATGTTTTTCCTGCAAGGAACCTTGGGAACCAGGACACCGTTGCATGGGTAAAGGAAAGGTTCATTTGATTGAGGTGACTTCTGAGTTAGGAGATGAGGAGGTTCTTGATACTGATATTGAGGAGGATACAGAGGATGTTGAGCAGGTTCAGACACAGTTGGAGCTAGACATCCCTGAGCCGTTGGCGTCAGCCAAAGTAGCTATGGCTACTCTCTCCAGTTATCCTAAGTTTCATGCCTTCCGGTTGAAAGGTACACTTAAGGGTAAGCGGGTCACCAGCTTGGTAGACACAGGTGCTACGCATAACTTTATTGATCAGAAATTAGTTGAGAGGCGTGGCTTGCAGTATGAGGAGTTTGGTGGTTTTGGAGTGAAGGTGGCAGATGGTGCAGTTTTGGGTTGCACCAAACGGATTCCACAGCTTAGTATTCAGATGGGGAATTATACTTTGACTGATGATTTTTATGTGCTTCCTATAGAGGATTATGATGTGGTTTTGGGCATGCAGTGGTTACAGGGTATTGGGCGTTACATTATTGATCACCAACGTATGCAGTTGGAGTTTCTGTCTGGAGGGAAGAAAGTGATTTTGAGGGCAGCTTCAGATGGTGGACCTAGGGAAGTGACTTCTCGCAGGATGGAGACTATCCTCAGGCATAATGATGTACTCTGGGCTACGCATTGTTTGGTTAAGTCCAAAACACCCACACCCCAGGATGGCCGTGTGTTTCATGTGGACATTCAGTCAGTGATGGATCGCCATGGTAGAGTATTTGGTGATATACCTCCTGGAGTGCCACCAGATAGAGGTTTTGAGCATGGTATAGAGTTGGAGGAGGGAGCAAAGCCAGTGATTACTACCCCATATCGTCATCCTAGAGCTTATAAGGATGAAATTGAGAAGACAATTCATGAACTATTAGATATGGGTTTCATTCGACCGAGTTCTAGCCCGTTTGCTTCTTCCGTAGTGTTGGTTAAGAAGAAGGATGGGACTCTACGGATGTGTATTGATTATAGAGCCTTGAACAAGAAGACAATAAAAAATAGATATCCTATTCCGCGCATAGATGAGTTGTTGGATGAGTTACATGGGGCTGTCTATTTCTCTAAGATTGATCTTCGTTCAAGCTACCATCAGATTCGTGTACGCGCTGAGGATGTACACAAGACTGCTTTCCGTTGTCACTATGGGCATTATGAGTTCCTGGTAATGCCTTTTGGCCTTACCAATGCACCAGCTACTTTCCAGTCCTGTATGAACCATATCTTCAACAAGCAGTTGAGGAAGTCGGTTCTAGTGTTCTTTGATGATATATTGATTTACAGTTGTACTTGGGAGGATCATCTCAGACATCTTGAGGAGGTACTTGGCATAATGGAGGATCAGTCTCTATTTGCTAAGCTTTCCAAATGTGAGTTTGGATTGAGGGAGGTGTTATATTTGGGACATGTGATCAGTGCTGATGGAGTGAAGGTGCATGAGGAGAAGATTCAGGCAATTCAGAATTGGCCCGTCCCTCAGAACATTACGGAGTTACGTGGATTCCTTGGATTGTGTGCTTATTATAGGAGATTTGTGAAGGGGTTCTCTCAGTTGGCGGCACCTTTGACAGATCTTACAAAAAAGGGGGCCTTCAGATGGACAGAACAAGCGCAGGGGGTCTTTGATAGACTCAAGGAGGTGATGAGCACTTGTCCTGTCTTGGCACTACCTGATTTCTCGCAGCCCTTTGTTCTAGAGTGTGATGCCTCAGGATTTGGTATAGGAGCCGTGTTGATGCAGAACAAACATCCCATTGCCTATGAGAGCAAAAAGTTGCAAAATAAGGAGAGGTTGTACTCTACCTACGACAAGGAAATGTTGGCTATCATGCATGCGTTAGCCAAATTCAGACAGTATCTTGTTGGCAGCAAATTTGTGGTAAGAACTGATCACAACAGTCTGAAATACTTCCTAAATCAAACAGAGCTTAATGATAGACAACAAAAATGGATTAGCAAAATTCAGGCTTATGACTTCGATATCGAATTCATAAAGGGGAAGAATAATACTGTGGCTGATGCACTCTCTAGGAAACCTTCATTGGCTGCCCTTTGCTCATTGAGCGAGATTTCAGCAGATTGGAAGGCTCAACTCTTAGTTGAGTATTCCAAGGATCAGCATGCTTGTGAGATCATGGATGGTTTGATAGTGGATGACAGATATAGTGTGGTAGATGATATTATCTACTACAAGGGTAGGGTTTATCTTGTTCCGAGTTCTCAATTGAAGGAACAAATTTTGCATGCTCTCCATGATACTCCTACAGCAGGACATCCAGGATATGGTAAGACTTACAGGGCGGTTCGTGAGAGATTCTCTTGGAAGGGTCTCAAAGATGATGTTTTACGCCATGTCCGTGAGTGTATGACTTGTCAGCAGAACAAGTCGGAGCATACCTACCCAGCGGGGTTGTTGCAACCCTTACCTATACCGGAACAAAAGTGGACAGGGATCTCAATGGATTTCATTACAGGTCTTCCTCGGGTTCAGGGGAAAGATTGTATTTATGTTGTTGTGGATAGGCTAACAAAGTATGCCCACTTCTTTCCCATTGCACTGGATTTCACAGCATCACAGGTGGCTGAGTTATTTTTCAGGGAGGTATTTAGACTCCATGGTCTTCCCAAGACCATTGTGAGTGACAGGGACAGCAGGTTCATGAGTTCCTTTTGGCAGGAACTTTTCAGGCTTACAGGCACTGAGTTGACACCTAGTACTAGTTACCACCCTCAAACTGATGGACAGACCGAGATAGTCAACAAGTGGGTTGAGGGATATTTGCGTAACTATGTGTCAGGGCAACAAAAAGCATGGGTACGCTGGTTGTATTTGGGCGAGTATTGTTATAATACCACTCACCATATGTCCATTGGCATGACGCCTTTCAGAGCTCTCTATGGATATGAGGCATTATCTTTTACTGATTTGGCAATTAGTGATAGTAGAGTTCCTTTGGCTCAGGGTTGGTTACAGGAGAACCAGGATGTCATGAGATCTCTCAGGGAGAATTTACAGCAGGCCCAAAATCAGCAAAAGATGTACGCAGACAGGCACAGGATTGAGAGAGCATTTGAGGTGGATGATATGGTCTTTCTGCGCTTACAACCATATCGGCAGAGCACCCTAAAAAGGGGGGGAGCTGAGAAGCTCAAACCACGTTTTTATGGTCCATACAGGGTACTCAGGCGAGTGGGAGAGGTTGCATATGAGGTTGAGTTACCACCTGGCAGTAGGATTCATAATGTATTTCATGTATCTTGCCTGAAAAAGGCCCTTGGACAGCATATTACAGTTTCACCCGAGTTACCTCCTATGGATGAGGAGGGTAAATTGATTTTGGTTCCTGATGAGATTCTTGAGGTGAGGGAACGACGGCTGAGAAGCCGGGTGATTTGAGAGTATTTGGTTCGATGGAGAGATCTTCCCATAGAGGATGCCACTTGGGAAGGTGAGAGCATTTTACAGCATCCAGCATTACAGTTGCTTGTGGGCAAGCATCTCCGAGAGGGGAGGACTGTCATGTCCCCACTCTAGCTCAGTCTAGCAGAGACATGTGAGTCAGCTTATTATGGGGTCTTGTAGGCTGACAGGGTTGGACAGAGACCCGGTATGGTTATTCAGTGTTGGAGACTTGGTATTCTAGCAGTTATTGATCAGTTGGGAGACATTCCTTGTTTTTAGGAGGCAGTTCCTACTTTTTAGGAGGTTTGATCGTGCCCAAGGTTGGGTCTCCATGAGATGCCTCTTTGGGTTCAGTTTCAGAGAGATTGGGCTTGTTTCCTAAATTTTAGGAGCATCCCTAGATTTTAGGGATGAGACTACCAGTGAATCCTTGATTTCCGACTTCAGGCACAGACAGGTGACAGGATGATTTTAGGGTTTGTAATGTCAGTTGGGCATTTTATGGCTATTTGGGTTATATTTTTAATATTTCCTAAGTTAGCGTTTAATAATTAAATAAGGCTAAGTTGTTAGCCATTCTGGAGTAATAAGGGGATTTTTGGCCTCATCTGGATGCGCACCCTATTGTGTGATAGCTCGTTGGAAAGATCTTGAAATTCTTTAAATCTTTCTCTTTGGTCTCAGGGCAATTCAATGAGCGGATTTCTGTCTATGAGGAAAAAGGTCATTTTCTAGTAACATGACCACTTTAAAATAAGAAATTATAACATTTCCACTAGACCATGCCACTTGGAGACAATTAGGGTTCGATTTGCAATTGAGAGGGGTTATAAGGGGATAGGAGCTTCATTCTATCATCATCTTTTGCATATTTGACAACTTGTATGAATTTGCTCTGGAGAGCGATTTCTAGACTGGGACGCAAACCCCAGGATTAGGATTGGCTGGGACGTAGCCCTCAGCAATCTTTGGCACCGGACTTATAAGGCATTGTGTGTGGTGATTAAGGACAGAGGCATCAATTCTCAGTAGGGTTTCAGCGTGGCCTACCATCTTTCCAGTGGAGACGTGGTTCATTGCAGCTGGAGGAATGCCATTTGCAGCAAATACACCACGTGGTGTATAGGGTATTGCTTGTATTCACTTCCAGTGTATGTGGGGTTGGAGAACATTCTTCATCTTCCAGTTTGACTTTGAATTTGTATGAGAGCTTGGGAAATACATTGGATTCATTGTTTGGCTTTGTAATTCAGACAAATCTGCCTGGTACGATTTGCAATAATTCTGACTTTTGCTGTATACCTCATTTATTTCAGTATTGCTTCATATTTGCTGTTATCTATTCCTTCCTATGCTATTAAACAATCAAAAACACAAAAACAAACAACCCTTTCTGCACTTCTGTCTAGTTCTGTAAGAAAAACTTAAATAAACAGGAAAACAAAATTAAAAATAAAAAAATTACAGCAGGTTAACAGCAAAGATCTATCAGGGATCTTTCATACACATAGGAGACTCCACATCAACGAACCCTCCAATCTCCACCCTAAAAAACACGTGCAAAAGTCAAAAAGTTTGATGTGACGCATGGGCAAAAGCAAAAACCGTTGACACAAGCTCCATTTTCAAACATTTGTATGACATTTTGATTTGACTCATTTCATATTTGTGTACTTAAACTTCAAAGTTAATGTTAATTCTTGTTTTGAAAGTTCAATGCCATTATATTTTCAGATTTTCTATAAATTATTAAATTATATTTTAAAAAAATTGGCATCTCCAAGAACCCTCATCTCCTGTTTGGAAAAAATAGCCATACCGGTACCGGTATCCGGCATCTCCAAGTACCCCGGTACTATTTATATATAATTTTGGCAAATGTATGTCTATAAACAGTGTATTATATTCTTAATGTGATATGTGCTATGTGGCAAAATGCTATTGCATCACAGAGTTTCTTCACATCACAAAGTGATTTGTTGGCCTTTTTTCCACTCACAATGAGCAATATAGAATACTTGCTGCAGTGAATAAATTATTCGTCCACATCATGCCATCAATTGTCCATATAGATCCTATGTTCATTTCAATGCATAAACTTGTCATGCTAGACAGCATAGGCTCCCATTGGTCTAAGTTATACACATGCTATAGAATGCCAATGAGCTTCCTAAAGTGACTTGTCAAGACTTTATTGCATCGCTCAATTCCTTCGCATCACAAAGTGAAAGTTTTCTTGTTTTCATCATTGCATGATGTGTGATGACTCCCATAAGGGAACACATTCATCCTAATGCGTAAACCTATCATGCCAATGAGCATAGCTCACATTGATCCAAATTGTACATGTGTTGTAGAGTGTTAGTGACCTTGTTAAAGTGATTTATTGAGATTTTATTACATTTATCAGCTCCTTCACATCACATAGCGAATGCTTCTCTTTTATCATCAATACATGATGTGCGATGGCTCCCGTGGTATTGCTATTTTCAAAAGATGACTATGAGGTTGCTATTCATTATGTTGCTAGTGTTTCTATTTTCAAAAGGTAACTACATGGCTACTTCCCATTATGTCGTTGGCCCTCTTTACACCACAAAGTGTTGTATGTCCTAGAATATATCTTTGGGGCCTAGATGTCCCATTACTCAATATCATATGTAACAATGAAACCAAATAGATAAATAAACAAGACAAATTTTATATTATAAAACAATAAAAAATTATCACTTGCCTTTTGCTGACTCATTGAGATCTATAGTCATCTATGGCTCACTAAAATAGTATTCCAAGTAGTAATGTAAGAAGCCTGCTGATTCTACCTCTTCTGAAATACTATTGCTGATTTGTTTCTAGATTTTCAAGGGTTTTTGAACAATTTTTAAATAAAAATAACAATTGCACCAGGATTGCACCAGGCAAGAATTGCTCATATAACTGAATAGAAACGGAATTGAGTGCAACTGCAACTATATTATGAATAAGATAACTGATACAATTAATTCTACTGCTAATTGCATACCCATAGGTCCTCAACTTATTTTAAATGAAGAATTCAAGAGTTTGCCAGCCAAAACTAGGAAACTGACCAAAATGAGTGTACAAGTCCAGAATATGAATTCTCTATTCCACAAAAGAGATGAAACCTCTTGATAATGCTGGACGTTGGGAATGGAGCATCTAAAATGCAAATTAGGTAGGCATTCCAGCCTCCCAGGCAAAACACCCTCTTCCTGGACCCCACGTGCCAAGTCTGATTTGTACGGCCAGCAAATGGGACTTGTACGGCTGTTTATTGAAAGGTAAATGCTGCTAATAGAGGCGTCTAAACCTGAATGCCTACTTTCTTATTCCAAATCTGCAAATAATTGTAAAAAATAACCTCTGATGGTGCACAATAAGACTCCTGAATGAAGCCTTCACAACTGCTATAATTCAGCTGATCTTCCACAGCCTCACAATCACAAATCCACAAAGAATTTTTGTTCTCCAATGGCCAAACCTCTAAAACCCTTGTCAAAGAATTCAACAGAGAAAAATAGAAGCAATGTCAAATAATCAATAATCAATAATAGAGGTTGAATTGCTTACTTTGCCTTTATAAACCCAAAAAGGCATAATTCTCCAACAAGTGTGATTTCCTCTTGAAGGGAGTTAAATACATTTAAAATGTATTTAATATACTTTGTGCAACATTTGAATTAATTCCCCACTTGGATGTACCCTTTTGATATTCACTTTATATTATTTAAGTGGCCCACTTTTTAATAAAGTTAATAATATAACTTTATAATAACTCCAAATGGCATGTTTCCCAAGAAAGTACACCCAAAGTCATTTGAATACATTTAAATGTATTTAATTTACTCTCCATAGTTTAATTTGCTTTTGGACATCCAAATTCACTTGAGTGATTTAATAAAAATCACTTTATAATATTTAAGTGGCTTTTAATCTTAATAAAGTCACTTTATGACTTTATTATATCCATATAAGTTAATTTGATAAGTTAGCCACTAAAATATTAATATCTCCCTCAATATTCAGTCTTTTGATGTGCCATCTGAAGCTGGAGTCAACACTGAATAACCCCCATGTGTCCAGGTGCCCTAACTAAAGATAACACTACTGCCAGATTAACTTACTATAAATAGTAAGTCCCTCAACTAAGTCCACACACTAACTACAAAGGCCCTGAAACTCAACCCAAGACTGAACTGAAGAAGTGGAACTGCCACTGAGACTCTCTATCCAAACATGTTAGCCTACAAGAGTCAAAATAACAGACTAATCCCTCGAACTCTGATGCCCATGAAAATGGGGACATTACAATCCGCCCTCCCTGAAATTACTTGTCCTCAAGCAATCTCTACCACGAAGCAACTCCACTCCACCAGAGGTCCAAAAGATGAACTGTGAAATGTCCCACTCATCTCCCACCAACTCCTATGGCACCAGCATAAACACAACTACGCAGGGACAAACATCATGCCAACTATCCAACCCCTGCGCACAAGAATAGTGCATCAAAATCAAAACATGTTCAAAAAGGCCAAGGATGAATGTAATGTCCCTACTAGTTAGAGATCATTAACCTGCAAAACAGATTGTTAGAACACAACAAACATATATATATATATAAATAATCTAAATTGCAATCTCACTTTAATGCTTAATTAACATAATCATAATTTTCATCTAATAAAAAAGGATACAATGCCATACGAAAGTATGTCCTTAAGCGACCGTGAGGATCGCCTTCTTGGAACCCCTTGGTCGCAAGCCCTCCAGGAAATCGAAGATGAGTTCGAATCCTGTCTTGGGTATAACCTCTTACACCCAAGCCATCAAAGGAAGACCCTTGTCTATTCCTTGCCTTGGGTGATGCCTCCATCATCCAAGTCCTCACAGGGGATCGGCCAGATCCTTCGAGTACTGTCTTGGGTGTAACCTCTTATACCCAAGCCAGCCAAGGAAGACCCTTGTCTTTTCCTTGTCTTGGGTGATGCCTCCATCATCCAAGTCCTCAAAGGGAATCGACCAGATCCTTCTCTTCTTGGTTGAGTTTTAGTCAACCAAGCCATACATTTGCATATCAGTTTTCAATTCATAATCTATCCCTTGTGTTAACATGAATTCCTAATGTATTCTTTAACTAATATATATCAATATGCTTTTCCATCTTTAACATATGCATTACATTTCATTAAATACCTTTGTATTCATAATCCTTCCTAATTTGTAAACTTGTGTATACAACGATTAACAAGATTATATCTTTTACCTATTTTTAATGACCAGTGAATATTATACATTAATATATGTATATATTCACTAGACAACAATTAACATCACCTATTAATGAACCTTACCCATTACCCATTACTCATTAACTAATATTAACTAATATTAATGAACCTTACAATTAACATCAGCTATTAATATTAATGAGTGTTACACATTAATTAATAATAATGATATTACATACAATATACTTATATTATTTAATATAAGAACCTTGTTTCTTACCTTTCTTCCGCAGTCCGCTCTCCCTTACCTTTCCTCCGCAGTCCGCTCTCCTCCCTCCTTCCTTTTACCCCTGCTGCTGCTTCTTAATATAACCCGTGAGGGGTTGTGCCCCTCCACGGGCCCCGTCCGCATGAAGGGGTGTGGGGGTAACCGCAGCCTTACCCACGCATTACCCATGCACCACTTCGTGCGGAAGTAACCCAGCTATATTGGGTTTAGTCCTGCCTAATAAAGATTCATATTGTTGCCTTTTAAACATGCTAAATATTAAATATAAATCATTTAAATATATTAAATATTACATATTACTTCCCTTTTTAAATATATTAAATATTAAATGACATTTCATTTAAATATATTAAATATTAAAATATCTTTCCATTAAATATGTATTAATTATTTAAATATCATTTCCTTCATTATTCATAGATTACTTAGATTATTATTGTAATTATTCATTTACAATAACCTTATTTAATTAATCCATACAAGTGATTTTACATCTCGTGATATCGTAGGGGTTATCACAGTCCCTCCGTCTCAATTTTGCTTGTCCTCAAGCATCTTTAGATCTTCCTCCCTTTCCCAAGTAGCATCCTCATCTGGGAGATTCCTCCATTTTATCAAGTGTTCGGTAATGCTCCAGTTCCTGAGTTCTCTTTTCCGTGTATCCAGAATGACCTCTGGGTACAATGTGAGTTTCCCTTCATCATCTAGAGGGGGTAGTTCGCTGCAAGGAACCAAGTGTTGTCTGAGAACCTTCTTAAGTCGGGAAACATGGAACACATTATGTATTTTACTGCTCTTGGGAAGTTCAATTTCATAGGCTACTTCTCCAATCCTCCGAATTATCTTGTAGGGTCCATAGAATTGAGGTTTTAATTTTTTAGTCCCATTCTTTTTGAGGGATGATTGCTTATAGGGTTGCAATCTTAGAAACACCAGATCTCCGACCTCAAATGACCGTTCTATACGCTTCTTGTCGGCATAGATCTTTTGTTGGTTTTGAGCTTGATGTAAATTCTCCTTCAAGGTCTTCATGATGTCCCTACTCTGCTACACAAAGTCGTGTGCTTTTGGTACTTTGCTCTCTTGGGTTATTAGTTCCCCAAAGCCTGTGACCTCATAGCCATACAAGGCTTGGAAAGGACTCATCCCTATTGACATGTGGTGTGTCGTGTTGTAGCAATGTTCTCCTAAGTGTAGCCACTTAACCCAAGCAGTCTGTTGCCTTGTAACATAATTCCTTAGGTAGCCTTCTATCCATTTGTTTACTATTTCAATTTGCCCATCGATTTGAGGATGGTAACTGGTACTAGGGATCAAGTTTGTTCCTGCCATTCTGAAGAGCTCCTACCAAAATTGGCTAATAAACTTGCTATCTCTATCACTAAAAATATTTAGAGGGAGTCCGTGGAGTCTAAAAATTTCCCTAAAGAATAGATCTGCTATTTGGCAGGCTTTGTATTTAGTGGAGACTGCAAGGAAATGGGCATACTTCATGAGTCTATCTACCACTACAAAAATGCTATCCTTCCCTTGTGTCCTTGGCAACCCAGTTATGAAATCCATAGAAATACTCTCCCACTTTTGATTAGGAATAGGTAGTGGCTGAAGCAACCCAGCGGAGTGAGTGAGTTCAGCTTTATTGCACTGACATGTTAGGCATTCTTGTACATATTTTTGGATATCTCTTTTTTGGTCTTTCCATGCATATCGTTCCCTAACATGTTTATAAGTTTTATAGTACCCCGGGTGTCCTGCTCAGGGGTTATCATGAAACTCTTTGAGAATTTTGCCTTTGAATCTGGTCTGAGGGCTCAAGTATATCCTTCCTTTATAGAAGATGAGATTTCCTTTAACTTTAAAATCTTCGTTTGGAAGGTTTCCCGCCAAGATTTCCTTTGTTTGTGGATCTTGGTCATATTCGTTAAGGATTTCTTCCTTCCAGTCTTTTGAGATACTGGTGATGGTATTAAGATGAGCCCTTTGGAATAGTGCATCTGCTGCCCCGTTGTTCACCCCTTTTACATATTCTATATCGAAGTCGTAGGCTTGTATTTTGCTCACCCATTTTTGTTGCCTATCATTAAGGTCCTTTTTGGCTCAAGAAGAAGCGTAGACTGTTATGATCTATTTTCACACCAAACCTCCCACAGACAAGGTATTGGCGAAATTTGGCTAAGGTGTGCATTATGGCTAGCATTTCTTTGTCATAGATAGAATAGTGTCTTTCTGCTACGGTAAGTTTACGGCTCTCAAAAGCTATGGGGTGTTTCTTTTGCATGAGTACGGCTCCAATTCCCTCCCCTGATGCATCACATTGTAGTTCAAACTGTATAGAGAAGTCGGGGATGGCTAATACTGGACAAATGCTCATGGTTATTTTAAGTTGTTCAAAGGCCTGTTGGGCCTGGTCATTCCATGCGAAAGCCCCTTTCTTAGTTAGATTGGTAAGGGGTGCTGCAATTTTGGAGAACCCTTTTACGAAGCATCTATAGTAGCTGCATAGTCCCACAAATCGCCTTAACTGTGTTAAGGTTCTAGGGATGAGCCATTCCCTAATGGCTTTGATCTTCTCTTCATCCACACTTACTCCCGCTTCACTAATTTTGTGTCCTAGGTAAATGATTTCCCTCATCCGAAATTCGCACTTGGAAGCTTTAGCATATAATGATTTAGACTCCAAAATGTTTAATACCTCTTCGATGTGCAGGAGATGTTCTTCCCATGTCTTGTTGTAAATGAGTATATCATCAAAGAATATTAGAAGAAATTTCCTCAACTGTTGGCTGAATGTATGATTCATACATGACTGAAAGGTGGCCGAGGCGTTAGTGAGACCATACGGCATGACCAAAAACTCGAAATGTCCATAGTGACATCTGAATGCTGTTTTGGGGATATCCTCTTCCCTCATTTTGATCTGATGATATCCTAACCTTAGATCGATTTTAGAGAAGTCTTTTGCTCCATGGAGTTCATCCATTAGTTCATCAATTCTTGGGATAGGGTATCTGTTTTTTATAGTCTTTTTATTCAAGGCCCGATAATCTATGCACATTCTCATAGTTCCGTCTTTCTTCTTAACCAATACTACTAATGAAGCAAAAGGGCTGCTGCTTGGTTGGATGTGCCCCATTTCTAATAATTCTTTTATGGTTTTTTCAATCTCCTCTTTGAACTTATGGGGGTGGCAGTAAGGAGTGGTAATGACAGGTTTTGCTCCTTCCTCTAATTCAATGGAATGCTCAAATCCCCTTTTTGGGGGTAAACCCAGGGGAATGTCCTCGAAGACCTTTTTGTGTCTTCTAAGGATAGGTTGTATATCCCGTTGAATGACTTGGCCTTCGGTTGGAGATTTATCCAAGATTATACATTGGGCGACCCACTCTCCTTGATCGTGTCTAAGGATTTTCTCCATTTTGTTGCATGATACTATCTTTGGAGAGCCGTCGGGAATTCCCTTCAATGTTATCTCTCTCCCTTCATGTTGGAAGCATATCTCCCGATTTGGACTATCCATGGTGAATAGTCCCAATGAATTTATCCATGGCATTCCCAAAATGATATCATTCTCTAGGTTTACCACAAAGAAGTTCCTTGTAATGGTATGTCCTCCCAAGGTGACTTCCAATTGGGGTATAATTTTGGTGCACCTATCTAAGACTCTGTTGCCCATGATCACTTCAAATCCTCCAAATTCTTGGGTTTTTAATCGTCTCTTTGCTGCCAAATGTTTTCTAATGAAGTCATGTGAAGCTCCGATGTCCACTAATGCGATTACTTTCTGCCCCTTGATAGTCCCTTTGAGTTTGAAACATCTATTCTCACTTCCTTCAGTGATGACTGCCAAGGTACTTGGTACATTGTTTTCAAATCTGGTTGTTTTATAAGGTCTTTCCTCATCCTATATTTCTTTTGTGTTATTCAACTATCCTCTTTTACATTCATGGCCTCGCACCCATGGGGCCTTGCATTTGAAGCATAGCCCTTTCTCCATGAGCTCGTCTCTTTCCTTGCATTGGTGATTAAAGCTCCAAGGTTTTTTGCACAAGTGGCAAGGCTTTTCCCAGCGGTCCCTCTGGGGTCCCTCATTCCTATGTGGAGTTTTGGTTGAGGTATTCTTGGGGGCATTAAATTCGACCATCCGAGTTTTCTTAATGGCTTCTTCTAAGTTTTGTGGTTCCAGGGGTTTAACAAAATTCTTAATGGGGTCCTTCAGACCTTCTAAGAACATGTAGGTAAGCCTTTTTTGGGATAGGTCGGGGACCATTACTGACAAGTTTTGGAATTGGTCTATATAATCTTCAATGGTTCCTACTTGCTTAAGGTGAGTTAGCTCTTGAAAGTACCATTCTGAGTCTTTTTGGTCGAATCGGCTGATGAGCTTTTGGGTAAACTCATTGTAGGTGGAGACGTTTTTGTGTCCTAGGGTAATGAGACCGTTATGCCACCAATTATGGGCATTTCCGGTTAAATGTAGTATGGCAAATTTTATAGCATCTCCTTCGATCATTGGACTATATGAAAGGTAGGTGTCTAATTTTTGTACCCAAGCTTGGGCAACATCCTTCCCTACCCCATCAAAACAGGGTAGGGACATTTTGTTAACTTTAGCTTTGAGGTCGTTACCCATCGGTTTCCTTCTCCTACTCTCATTAGTCTTGGACTCACAGAAGTCCCTGAAGGACACCACCCTCTGAACTTCTGGTTCCAACCTAGCATAAATTTGGGCGATTTCTTCCACCCCAAGTGTGGCCGGTTCCTCCTCCTCCCTTATATGTTCTTCTCTAGGAAGAAATTCGGGAATTGTTTGCCTAGAACTCTGAGGCGATCGTTCATTGTCAGCGTGATTAGAGCATGTCTCTCTTCTAGGGTTTGACATATCTCTATGGTTGTTGTTGGTACTTTGGAGGATTAACTGGCTCATTCTTTCGAATTTCTCATTGGTTTGCTCCATGAAAGTCTGGAACTATTTGGCTAATTGATCAGCCATTGCTTTTGCTCCTTTCTTCCTCTGATATGTGATCATAAACTAAGAATCTTTCCCACAGGATGGCAGGATTATGCTCTGATACCACTGTAATGTCCCTACTAGTTAGAGATCATTAACTTGCAAAACAGATTGTTAGAACACAACAAACAGATATATATATATATATATATATATATATATATAAATAATCTAAATTGCAATCTCGCTTTAATGCTTAATTAACATAATCATAATTTTCATCTAATAAAAAAGGATACAATGCCATATGAAAGTATGTCCTTAGGCGACTGTGAGGCTCGCCTTCTTGGAACCCCTTGGTCCCAAGCCCTCCAGGAAATCGAAGATGAGTTCGAATCCTGTCTTGGGTATAACCTCTTACACCCAAGCCATCCAAGGAAGACCCTTGCCTATTCCTTGCCTTGGGTGATGCCTCCATCATCCAAGTCCTCACAGGGGATCGGCCAGCTCCTTCGAGTCATGTCTTGGGTGTAACCTCTTATACCCAAGCCAGCCAAGGAAGACCATTGTCTTTTCCTTGTCTTGGGTGATGCCTCCATCATGCAAGTCCTCAAAGGGAATCGACCAGATCCTTCTCTTCTTGGTTGAGTTTTAGTCAACCAAGCCATACATTTGCATATCAGTTTTCAGTTCATAATCTATCCCTTGTGTTAACATGAATTCCTAATGTATTCTTTAACTAATATATATCAATATGCTTTTCCATCTTTAACATATGCATTACATTTCATTAAATACCTTTGTATTCATAATCCTTCCTAATTTGTAAACTTGTGTATACAACAATTAACAAGATTATATCTTTTATCTATTTTTAATGACCAGTGAATATTATACATTAATATATGTATATATTCACTAGACTACAATTAATATCACCTATTAATGAACCTTACCCATTATCCATTACTCATTAACTAATATTAACTAATATTAATGAACCTTACAATTAACATCACCTATTAATATTAATGAGTGTTACACATTAATTAATAATAATGGTATTACATACAATATACTTATATTGTTTTATATAAGAAAGAATCTTGTTTCTTACCTTTCTTCCGCAGTCCGCTCTCCCTTACCTTTCCTCCGCAGTCCGCTCCCCTCCCTCCTTCCTTTTATCCCTGCCGCTGCTTCTTAATATAACCCGTGAGGAGTTGTGCCCCTCCACGGGCCCCTTCCGCATGAAGGGGTGCGTGGGTAATTGCAGCTATATAACCCATGAGGGGTTGTGCCCCTCCACAGGCCCCTTCCGCATGAAGGGGTGCGGGGGTAATCGCAGCCTAGGCTGCAGTTACCCACGCACCACTTCGTGCGGAAGTAACCCAGCTATATCGGGTTTAGTCCTGCCTAATAAAGATTCATATTGTTGCCTTTTAAACGTGTTAAATATTAAATATAAATCATTTAAATATATTAAACATTACATATTACTTCCCTTTTTAAATATATTAAATATTAAATGACATTTCATTTAAATATATTAAAATATATTTCCATTAAATATGTATTAATTATTTAAATATCATTTCCTTCATTATCCATAGATTACTTAGATTATTATTGTAATTATTCATTTACAATAACCTTATTTAATTAATCCATACAAGTGATTTTACATCTCGTGATATCGTAGGGGTTATCACAATGAACTGGTATACTCTCAACACACTGAACATGCTGCAATGCTCTCATACCACTGTAAGAACCCTGTCTAGAATCTCGATGTACCCAAAGAATCCCAAACTCTATACTCAATGCTCGGCTGAATGCCAGGATCCCAAATCACTCTGTAGAGTACTCCCTCCAAACCATGTGGCATCAACATGATACCATTGTATAGTGCAACTAAGTCAACCCCAACAGAAGGAAGAAGCAATCCACCAGCTGGAACAATCCCTAGATCCCATAGCCAACATGGAAGTCTACCATGAGAAACACTCCTAGACCTCCGATACTCAAATCTGATCTCAACTTCACCATGCCAGAAGTGGTGAAGCCAACCAATGGGACCCATCCAAATCGTAGTGCCAACCTTGTCAACACCCAGGTCCCAATGCAAACAATACCCCTGCTGGTTCTAACTCTCCTGAAATACCATTGCTGATTTGTTTTTGGATTTTTCAAGGGCTTTGAACAATTTTGAATAAAAAATAACAAGTGCACCAAGAAAGAATTGCTCATAAAACTGAATAGATACCAAACATAGGGCAATTGAATCTATATTATGAATTAGATAACTGCTGCAAATGAAACTAATACATAAAACATACCCGTAGGTCCTCGGCTTCTTTTAAATAAAGAATTTTGGAGTTTGCCAACCAGAACTGGGAAACTGACCAAAATAGGTGTACAAGTCTAGGAAATTATTTCTTCAAGCCAAAAAAGTGATGGAATGACCTGTATGTCTTAGGCATTGGAAATTGTGCAACCAAAATGCAAGAAGGAAGGCGTTTCAGCCTTCCAAGACAAAACGTCCCTTTCCTGGACCTCGCATGCCAAGCTTGAATTGTACGGCCAGCAACTAGAAATTGTACAGCAGCTTATTGAAATGAAGTATGTTGCTAAAAGGGGCATCTAACTTGATTTGCCCTTTCCTTATTGAAAAATTTGCAATATCTGAAAAAAATAATCTTTGTTGAAGCACAATAAGACTCCTAAATGAAGCCTTCCAATTGCAATAATTCAACTCATCTTCCATAGCCTCACAATCACAGATCTACGAAGAATTTTTGTTCTCCAATGGCCAAACCTCTAAAACCCTTGTCAAAGAATTCCACAAAGCAAAATAACAAGCAATGTCAAATAATCAATAATCAATAATAGAGGTTGAATTGCTTGCTTTGCATTCATAAACCCAAAAAGGCATAATTCTCCAACAAGTGTGATTTCCTCTTGGAGGGAGTTAAATACATTTAAAATGTATTTAATATACTTTATGCAACATTTGAATTAATTCCCCACTTGGATGTACCCTTTTAATATTCACTTTATATTATTTACGTGGCCCACTTTTTAATAAAGTTAATAATATAACTTTATAATAACTCCAAATGGCACGTTGCCCAAGAAAATACACCCAAAGTCATTTAAATACATTTAAATGTATTTAATTTACTCTCCATAGTTTAATTTTCTTTTGGGCATCCAAATTCACTTAAGTGATTTAAAAAAAATCACTTTATAATATTTAAGTGGCTTTTAATTTTAATAAAGTCACTTTATGACTTCATAATATCCATATAAATTAATTTAATAACTTAACCACTAAAATATTAATATCTCCCTCAATATTCAGTCTTTTGATGTGTCATCTGAAGCTGAAGTCAACATTGAATAACCCCCATGTGTCTAGGTGCCCTGACTAAAGATAACACTACTGCCAGATTGACTTACTATAAATAGTAAGTCCCTCAACTAAGTCCACACACTGACTGCCAAGGCCCTGAAATTGAACCCAAGACTGAACTGAAGAAGTGGAACTGCCACTGAGACTCTCTATCCAAACATGTTATCCTACAAGAGTCAAAATAATAGGCTAATCCCTTGAACTCTGATGCTCACGAAAATGGGGACATTACAAGTAAGCAGGCACTGGGCATAGAAAAAAAAAAAAAAAGGAATCCAAAATGAAATTTTAAAAGGGATGTAAAGATTCAAGAATTGAGTAAATCCGAATTGAGAATAGAACAAAATGTGTAAAAGATTAATTACAAGTTTTAACTGTACTTATATAAAATCAAATTTGGCAAGATTTGAAAAGTTGTGAAACAGTGGAGTAAAACTTTGGCAAATCCCACATGATTATAAAATAGTTGAAATAAATGTTGGGTGATTCAAAACAATCCAAAAAATATGTTGCAATTTTCAAGGCAATTATGGCCCTATAGTTAGCATGGCATTACAATGGTATTGACAAAATTGATCCTCATACATGGTGAATTTTAATGGTATTGGTGAATATGTCAATTAGCTAAAACATGCCTCTAAAATTCCAGGCTGTTCCCCATTACAAACATATAGTTTATCATGGCAAAAGTATTTCTTATAAATGCCTCATTAATAAATTGATGGCGACTTAACATGCATTGGACTGATAAATTGTAAATTTGCACAATTTGGGCCCCCACCAATTCCAATTATATTTGCCAAAATTAAATTGGCCAATTGGTGAAGAGTCACCACTAACAAAATTGCTGTTACAAAGAGCTGAGTCTTGTTGGCTGTAACAGCATCATGAAGGTGTGCATACTTAATCTCTTAAAGTAGAAACCATGTAAGTAGTGGCATTATCAGACTTTTAATATGATTCCGTCCTTTAGATCCTTCCTATGATTACAATAAACTTTTACATATAGCAGGGGTTAGATCCGAGACATATATTGGACAGTGTCTTTGTGAAAGTAATATAAGAACCGAAAACTACTGGTGTCTGAGTTGTATTGTGTTGTGGTTAGTGGTCTTTGATAACTGTAACATTCTTCAAGCTTATGACCAGCAGTATTAATTCTTGTTAACAGTCATTAATCTTATGTGACAACAGTACTGGTCCTTGAAAACGGTCTTTGGTGCATATAGTATTAGTTATTGGGTATTGTGATAGTCATCTGAATATATATGAATAGTCATTGATCATGCAGTCCATGATCTGCTGTTTTAAGATTGTCATCTAAGCTTTGGAAACAGACTCTTGGCAGCCAAAGTCAATCAATGTTGTATCCCAACTCACTAAAGTCTCTTTCCAAATCGTCCTCCATTTTCGTTTCACATACAACAGTCACATCCACAGGTGATTCTTGAGTCACAAATGATCTGATATTTTCTTTCTTTTGTTCTAAATTCAAAGTTCTAAGTCTCTTGTTTATTCAAGTAAACTATCATGTCCTAGCTTGGGTGTATAGTTATTTATCTTGCTAATCTTATTGTTCCATGTCCTTGGTTGCTCTTGGCTCTGGTTAAACCCCAACTTTTTCACTTTGGACCCATTTCTCCTGCCATCTATCCCACTATGAAAGGATTTTATGTCATCTTGTAAAAAATATCCTTTACTTATATTAACATATTTTCCTTCCATCAGAATGAAAAAGCAGCTTCTCATCCAATCAGTTTCTAGGATTTACCATTCTTTTTTCAAATTTTCTTCATTGACAAGAACTACAAGAAAGGACTAAATCAATAAAGGATTACCACTGCATTTGACAAGGAACATTGGTTCACACAAACAACAAATAGATTCAATACAACAACAATGCAAGAATTTTGAATGCTAAACTTATAGAAGATAAAAACACACACATTGATGTAAAAAATAGTATTTTAAAATAATTGTTGTCACAAAAGCTTGCACCCTTGCTGAGCTATCAACTCAGCAACCTTGTGAAACATGGAAACAACCCCGAAGTGTGGGACCTTGCGCAAGGGGGTTGAATCTCGGGAGAAGGCTGACTTCCTTCTCAATCCAAGTGCAGGTGTTGAACCAACTCAACACTCCAAATTTTACTTCTAAACCTATCCTAACAGCTTGCAGAGGAAAAGGGAAGAGAGAAATGCTTAAAATGAAAAAAGGTGATGCACCAAGATAAGAGATGTTTCTCTCCCCACCCGAAATGGCACAAAGAATCAACTGAAATATCCAGGAGATGCACAAACTTCAGTTGCATGAATGACCTCAACGCATGTATGGAGGTTAGAACTTGTTGAGTGTCAAGAGGGGAGAAGGTTTCCCACAAGTCACACCTAGAAATAGGTTGACACAGCATATATGTGAAAGAAAGTCACAACATACACTTACAATGAAGGTAAGAACACATACACAACATGCATAAGTTGAAGGAAGGCAAGAATAATGATTTCAATTCATTATAAGGCCAATGGCCAAACTTACAGTTGCAGAAATGCAAGATAAATACAAGTCTTCAAGGGAAGTGAAAGAGCATAGAAAAGCTCAAGCCAGCAAGGAGAGAACCCTTTACAATGAGGCTTAACAACTTTTATATAGAAAGCTGGTCGCAGAGGAGAGACCATTGGTCAAGGAAGAGAAGCCTTGACCCTTGTGTGTGCAAGGAAATGTCAGTCAGGGAATGCAGGGAAGTGCATGCACCTGACATTGTGTACATGCAAGCAACTCGGCCATACCCTGACAACACAATCCCAAGAAGAAAGGTACTTCTAGAAGGTGGATTTCCTGACATTCCAAAGTCAGAGCATGCAGGCATGACATAAGTAACCACAAATAAGCATGGCCTTGTACTCCACCTAATGGAAATCTTGCAAAAATCATTAAATGCGCCCCTGCAGCTCCACGAAAGAAGGTGTACAAGTTGCCAAAGTCGGTGGAGCATTAAGAGCTTTGAGTGTTGATCACGCCATCTGGAAGTGTTGCAAAGCGGAAGGAAGTTGGAAGACTTGGGAAACTTGAGTTTCCAGAATTGGGCCAGGTTTTCGGAGTTGGAAAGACTTAGAATTTGGGATTTCGGGATTCCAAGGTTCCGAAGAAGGGAAGGACAAGGACTTGGCGATTTCGGGATTCCAAGGTTTTGAAGACTTAGGAACTTGGGAACCTAGGGGTTCCGAAGTTTCCGGGTTGAGGACTTAGGAACTTGGAAACCTAGGGGTTCTAGAGTTTCGGGGTTGAGGACTTAGGAACTTGGGAACTTGGGGGTTCCGGAGTTTTGGGGGTAGAGGACTTAGGAACTTGGGAACTTTGGGGTTCTAGAGTTCCGAGGTTGAGAACTTAGGAACTTGGGAACTTGGGGGTTTCGGAGTTCCGGGGTTGAAAACCTAGGAATTTGGGAACCTGGGGGTTCCGGAGTTCCAGGGTTAAGGAAGGTAGGAACTTCGGGATTCCGGAGTTCCGGGGTCAATGAAGAGAATACTTAGGAACTTCAGGGTTCCATAGTTCCGAGGTCAAGGAAGGGAAGACTTAGGAACTTCCTTCTGACAAGACAACACTTCACACTTCATAATTCCATTGTTTTCTCCTTGATCAACTGAGGCAGCGCTGGTCCATAGAACATATCTCTAATCGGTTCTCACTGATGGACCAAGGGTGTCATAAAATGACAACAATAACATCACACAAAACACAAGATGGATAGATGAATTGCCCTTTCTATTATCAAGCGTGAGTTAAAATACAACAATGATCTAGAGTCTAGATGAACTATGATGGGCAAGTGAAATCTTTGTGGAAAATCTAATTCTTCAAACTTTGCATGAATGGCATATAACCATAGGGTACTCACATCATGAACCTATTGTTGCAAACAACATATCCCTAACAAATTTTAGAAGATATTGTTAATATCAGGGATTGGAATGTCCCAAAAATGCAACCACAAAAATTATTTTGGTTATTGTGGATTGGTATGGACCAAAACCTTGTGTTGTGTCTAATCCTCTACCATTGTTGATGCATAAATAAAGGATCCGAGTTATATCCATAAATAAAGAATCAGCAATGTCCTTGTTGAGCTGTGCAATATAAGGTTGCTGCCCAATTGCCACTCTAATAACACTTGTTATAATTATTATTTTGCAAAAGGAAAATATGTCTGCTAGAAATAGTAATTTCCAATCCAATAGCAAACAAACTATAAAATAACAATAGTAGTCCAATCAAAGAGAAAACAAAATAGTCAAAATAGCAGGCAGCAATCCAATCCAATGAGAATAACTATTCTGAATAACATATATCTGATAAAAGTGTACGAGAACCTCGAGCCTGAAATACCACTTCTTTTCTTTTTTCTTTTCATAGTAGAATCAGTAATTCTCATTTTGTCATGTTCCTCTTTCGAATTAAGATAATTAATAATATTATTTAAGTTGCACTTAATAATCTCAAATTTTAAAGACAACTTAACAATATTATTATAATTAAAACAAAAGGTGTTTTTAAACACTACTATTAGAATAAAAGTATTTTTAAATACTTGGAGGAAAATTTAGGACGTAAGGGCCCAATTTGAAAAGGTATATCAAGGAGGCACGTATCTTCATTTGAGGACCATTCAAGCTAACATTTACATCCTTCTTTCAGATTTGAGCAATTGTTCAATCTAGGGCATTGACAAAATCCTTGGCACGCTCAAATTCTAGAGGCCGAAAACCCTCTTAGAATTTATCATATTGGATCAAGGATGAAAATGCTTGTTCCCCATTGTGGGTGATTCCATCCTGAGGATCACAATTGTGCCAACTTGTTGAGGATTTGAAGACATTTTCAATCTGCTACAGTGGCACTGTGGTAGCGCTACAGTGATTTTGGCAAGCAAAAAGCATCTTTTTGTCACCGATGCATATTTGAGGGTATATATATTGTTTCAGATTTTTGACAAATTTTGGGCATCCTAAATGGTTGGATCTGAGTTGTTACAGTCATATCAACTCCTAGTTAACATCATTGGAGGTAGCCCAGCTGCACAAATATTTAGGAATTATTTTTCAAGGGTTTGCATGCACATTGGTTGTTGTTGTCTACGATTTATTCCAGATCAGTGTAATACCAATACTTGTGGGTCGAATTACATCAGCCATACAGCCTTTAAACACCATAGCAGCCATTTGTCATCTTTCAATATTGTGTGCCTACGACAAGGAGGGTTCAATCAGACTTGGGGGAGCTGTACCAACATTATATGCTGCTCCACAACTCTTTACACCATTTTATCAGCTGCCAAGTCCTAAATTCCCTGCCACAACCTACAACAGTTCATACCAGGTATTGGAGGGTTTCATGACATGTCCAAATCTACACTTTGTGAGTGATCTTTTATGACTAAAATCTAAATAAAAGATTGTTTCATGTACTGTAATCTGTTGAGACATGGACCAGCTAGGACTCGAATCTAGGACCTTCCATACACTGCTGGAGTACTCTACCACTGAGCTACTGGCCCCTCTTGGACCAGTCCATCGTCGGTCCGGGTGTGGCTTATTTCCAACACCAACACCCCTCCTTAAGCCACACCTCTCGTGTGCTTGGGGCTCCTAGCCTGGACCTGGCTCTGATATCATGCTGAGACATGGACCAGCTAGGACTCGAACCTAGGACCTTCCATACGCTGCTGGAGTGCTCTACCACTGAGCTACTGGCCCCTCTTGGACCAGTCCATCGTTGGTCCGGGTGTGGCTTATTTCCAACACCAACATAATCATTTCCAGCTCAGTGGGCAAATAAAATCAGATCTCCGGAGTTTCCCTAGTTGACTGTATGATGTGGAATTATGCTGACATGATTATTTTAATTCAGATCTGAGTGTTTTAGAGTAACCTAGGCTTTATATGAGCAATTGTAATTGATGAGATTGATCATAAGAAGAACTGTATCAGCAAATGAGGGTTTATTAAAGTGTTGTTTTCAGTTTTTATTTGCTATTCCAGTTAGGTTTGGCTTTCAAAATTAAAAGAAAAAACAATAAATCATAAAGTTGCACAAAATATTGCACGATTTGAATTTGCAGACATTGCAGATTTTCAAAGGTGCTGCCCCTGTAACTAACCCCTGCCTCAGTAAACTTAACTTCCTAGTGGAGGACAAACAGAGAAGCATGTGTCAAACAGCTGACCTCCCACTGGCAAGTCACTCAGTGGAAGCCAACCCTTCCACTGGCCAGACCCAAAGCAAAGCCACTTTCAAGAAGAAAAATCATAAACAATGGAAGATGAATTCCACAACTGATGGCCTAGAATGGACTACCTACCTCCTATTTATAGATGATATTAGCTCGGTGCTTCCTAAATTCTTCATGAATACGACTACATAGAAAATAGCAAATCTAGAATTTACTTAAGGATTTTTCAAAGCTTATGCATGCCATGTGTCAGCTACTACACAACCCAACAATAAATACGATGGCAAATAAATGACTAGGTGTGTGACAAACTCCCGCCACCTTCCTAACTACTTCACCATAAGATATACACCTTAATGAAATTAGATTATGCATTTAAGTAGGATTTAAGTTTAATTTAACAAAGGACCTATACTAACCCAACTAGCTATAATAGGTTGAACAACAAAGCAGAGGCCTTGTACATGAACACTAAAGCAAAATCCCTGTCCTACTAAATAACCATTTAATGTAAAAGATTAACATACTAAACAACTTATCCCTTCTATAAACCATATTGACATCAAGGAACCCCACCTCAAACCTCTCTTAGGAATTGAAAACTCAAGGTTGATGTTTCTAGAGTTTTTCAGGATAATGTTGGGTTTCCCATGAATGTTCTTGGATTTTCTTTAATACATTCTAGTGTCACTGCAACCTCTTCCAACTATTTTGTCATTTATCACGTACCTACTTAAAAGCTAACCATTTCCTTTGCTATTTCCCTTATTTACTTTTGTTCTTTCCAGAAATTTCCTGTAATTTCCCTGTCTCTAGTTATATATAATATATATCCATAATCAAATTTGCACCTACAACTCCCCCCTTGTGTGTCTTTAAGCTCCTATTTTTGATACTAGTGCAACATTTTTTGTAGTTTAAGATATCTTTTGTACATTATCCCACATTAGATATAAACCAAACCATGGAAACCTTTGAGAACTGTGTACATTTACCATGACAAACCTGAAGGTGATCCGTCTTAAATACAATTATGTCCCACGTTTTGGAACTATTGGCAGTTTACTTTCCCTATATGTTTCTTATCCTATCATGATATCTCCTCCAACTTCTTTTATGGTGAAGTAATTTGACATCTTTGGTAACAACCTCGATGTCTTCTCCCGAAGAAATATAAGAGAATGATGTAGATTGTGTTGAGACATGGACCAGCTAGGACTCGAACCTAGGACCTTCCATACGCTGCTGGAGTGCTCTACCACTGAGCTACTGGCCCCTCTTGGACCAGTCCATCGTCGGTCCGAGTGTGGCTTATTTCAAACACCAACACCCCCCCTTAAGCCACACCTCTCGTGTGCTTGGGGCTCCTAGCCTGGACCTGGCTCTGATAGCATGTTGAGACATGGACCAGCTAGGACTCGAACCTAGGACCTTCCATACGCTGCTGGAGTGCTCTACCACTGAGCTACTGGCCCCTCTTGGACCAGTCCATCGTCGGTCCGAGTGTGGCTTATTTCAAACACCAACAGATTGTCGTTAAGACTGAATTATAAGAAACATTGTAGAAATACTATCTTTAGCAAGTTCTAACAATCAAAGTAGCATTCTTCTGTTGCATGAGAGCCATATGAGCTGGCAGAATTAATAATTTTCATATTGATAGGAAGGATATAAATTACATGCACATGAAAACAACGCAAACCCCTTGAATAAAACATGCACATGCAGTTGGAGGAACCTCTAAATATTTGACATGATAGAATGTGTCATTCTGAAAATCTACACGGTAGAAAATTATGACACTTTTATGATTTATCTAACATTCGCACATCTTCAAGTTTTGAAAAACTTCAAATATTCTCAAATCCTGAATTTTACTGTGGCTCATATAACAAAGGGCATCTCGGGGCCAATCAGCTTTCTGTAATAATAATATGGTTTCTGTTGTATAACACAAATCTAAACGGTATTGTATACAGAACCTCATTCACAGGTTAGTAGGGTATAAATTCATATCACTCACCAGGGTTCCAGTTCAGCTATAGTTTGCCCCATCTAAATGGCATGTGATTACAGGGACGAATCTAGGTGCAAGTCCTAAATACCTTTCAGACCCAGCATATAAGGCAAAAGTCAGTCCATGGGTGCAGTGCATCCCCTCAAGGTACATCTCTCAAGAAGCTTCCCAACAAAAAGAATGTGCAAAACCCAATTCGAAGTATTCAATTTAAAATAAAGAGAAAAAGCCAATCCATAACCTGAAGTTAATGGTAGAAATTGTGCACTGCCAGGCAAATGACCCGGGTTCAAACTCCAATTAGCATGTACTCTTGTGTGCAATGGAAAACTTAGGGGTTTAAATCAAAAAATAACACCGAGTTAAGTGGGCCTTGGGTCTAATCAAAGGATGTATATCTTAGCCCTCCAAAAAACCATTCACAACCAACTCGAAAATCCTATAATGCAAACAGGCATTCATTTCTCAAATGGATACTAAGGAGGTGCAAATTGCCAAATTCCAATGACATGGAAAATAAGTAACAATGCTCTCCAACTCCAAAGTCCAAGGGAACTCAGATCACAATGTTAGTAGGCTATTACAATTTCCTGGTATATAAGTTACAGAAATACCGCTGAAGACTGCTGACTAAATCAACAAGCTTTCATAATAAAGCTCCAGGTTCAAATTATAGTATTGAAATCAACCGGACCAACCCTGTCAACAAAACATCAGTAATGGAATGATCTAGACCGAGCATGTGTCAATGACTGATTTTAGGTTTTAACATTCCAGTGGGTCAACTTATTCTTAAAACAACTCTTGGCTCATTGAACCCAACAGTCAAAGCTGGGTTCAAGAGCTGCTCCTCGGTACTGGCATCTCAGAAGAATTCCGCTCAATAAGGGAGACTTGCCAGCTTAAAAAAGAGTAATCAAGTTATAAATTAACTTAAAGACATAAGCATGAAAATTATGATACCAAACAGCCTTGAACAACCTTGGTATGCATAACGCAATATCCTTACAACTACTAATCATATCCTCTCTAGCTAATCCAGAAATTTCCTTACTAACTTGGTCCCTCTTAAATTCATGAAATTACAAAATGGAACGTGAGGGGGGGAAAACCAGGGAGTATATCCCAGTGTCTGTGAATGCTTTTATTTCTATTAGTAGAGAGCAAGCATGAATGTTGTTCTCTATGAATTCAACGGTTGTTAATTACCGCACGAATTATTTAAAATATTGCAGACCGTGAAATAAAAAGAAAAAACATAGAGCTAGCGAATATGTGGAAGTCAGGAACCTGAGGTTGATGGAGATGCCATGTTTGCTCTCTTGTTTTATCTGTTTCTTCTCTGATGATTATGTCTTCGATTTTTTTGAACGTACGAGCTTTTTGTGCAGAATAGAATAATTGAGTAGTAAGAAATATGATCACTTTATCTATTTGATGATTGGCGCAAATGATGGGTGTAGAGAGCTATGTGGATCATATTTCCTCAATTAGAATGAATTGCATTTGCAATACATAATTGAAAATTAAGTGTTAACTGTCCTTTTGATTATGTTTATCTTCCTCATTTTTTAATTGGAAACTCTTCCAATAGACACGAAGGGAAATATACCTTTACATAAATTATTTGAGCTACTCAATTAAATATAAATTAATATAATAGAGTTTGGATTGATTATAAAAAATAGTGATAATTAAATATAGTAACATTGGATCTCACAATTTATGGCATGAAATCATAATTTTTTATCTGACTATTTTTATTCATCCTTGAAACTAAGGTCCTCCATGAGAGTAGCTTGGTACTTCTTATTATATATCATTTGAAATTCAAGATACCACCTTAAATATTCTTCATTGTCGTTCCTTGTGTATGGCCAATATCTAGCATATTTGATTTTTGACCTATTAACAATGGTGTGCCCTACATCCATCAACTCTTGGAACCTCTCACTGGATATCTCTAGTGTAATAGTCACCTACATTGAAACAACATGGAATGTGAGTCTTCTACAAGACTCAATAAGCATTCTCTTCCTATCTTGAAACCAATCTTTGTTCATATACTTCCCCAAAAGCCAAAGAATCTCAATAGATAAATCAAGCCAAAAAAACTCCATCAACATCAAATCATGATATCTTATACTCGGTGTGGTGTAGACTCACCATAGCCTGACATCTCATAAATGTATAGAATCCTCTCGTGCTAGAGAAATTGCCCAGACACGTAGTAAACTGTAAAGATGGCCATCAACATGTTCTTGCATTGATGGAGGAGCCTATGAAAATATTGAAGAGGTTTCATCAATACTTTTAATCACATTATCAAATTTCTAACTAAATCGCCAACTTTCATGCAAGATCCATTGGACACCTATTTAGACTATGGTGCCTAAATAGGACATAAGTACCCAAAATTGACCATGGAACCCAATCTAGACTATGATGCCTAATTAGGACTAGAACTATGGCACCCCAAAATAGGTCTTGCGACCATAATCTCGACCATTTTGCATGAATAAGCTCAAAAATAAAAAAAGATCAACTACATGGCAAAGTGAGCACGTAGCCTACCTTGTGGAATTGGATGCCCTTTGTGATGTGTCACCTCAACATCTCGAGTTTGGGTGGTTGATACTCTTGCTTATATGTGGCATCCTTTCTCTCATGCTAGTGTAGACCCCTCTTCAACAATGACAAAATTGAATAAGACAATTAAAAATTAGAAGAGTTAAAAAGTTTCACAATCTAATGTATGATGTCTCTAAACCCTAATCTAGTACATTGTAATCATTTCACTATAACTTGAGCTAGAGAGCTCTGATTTGTATGTTGTTTATTGTGTTGGAATCGTGATTTCACTCTCACTCATACCAAGTGCTCTTTGACATGGTGTCATTTTCTAAAATGACCCTATTAGACACATTTTACATCTCCTTTTCTCACAATTTGACATGTTATACATGATACCCTATTTCTACCTACATAATGAGAACGCAAAAACAAGGGGCATATATCTATCCTCAAACTTCATCACTCTTGGTAAGAATTGTAGGTGATTTTGATTTCAATGATAAAGTGGTTTTGCGAGATGTAGTTCCTAATGTTGTATTGTGGATACTACTACATTAGGAGATTCATTTAACACTATAACGTCCATTTTTGGAATCACCTTATACTTTGCCCTAATTTCACATATCCAAAATGAAATAAGGGATAAACATATAGCTAGAGATATAATCTTCACTCAAAAATAAGATGAGATAAGTCTTTCTTTTTCTTAAACCTGCAATGAGATTAGACAACAATGCATAAATACCTCATGAAATACATACAATTCTAGAGTTAGGATATGTATAAACCCATATCAATAATTACATGGAAACTCAACCATAACGAGAATTGATTTGGACGACATGATGAGGTGCCCCAAGTATCCTCTACCTTGGGACCAATAGCAATACCTTATCCCTTGTGGCCTCATGTGGTCCTTAACCAATGGTCCTTAACCATCATCATGAGATGGTGTACCTAGTGAGGGCTTCATGTCGTTCCTCTCCATCATATCAACCTCTCGCCTCTTATGATTGATCTTCTTATATTAATGTGACATGATGGGAAGGAGGAAGAGATTGTAGAGGGTGTCCTAGAAACCATCTCCCCTAGACCCAAAGATCATACCCTTTGTACTCATTTGGCCTCTATGGACACATCTTGTCCCACTTCGAGGTGACATATCTAGGAAGATGCTCATTCATCATTCCCTTCTTACAACTCTCCCACTTCTCCCTTAGAAGTTTAAACAAAAAATTATTAACATCATTATGATGTATTCCATTAACCTCCCTTATCATATTTAATACCAACCTTATATTATTCATGCTATACTAATAATGTATTATTTAGCAGTGTTATATTAGATTATGTTAATCACTTATCCTTATCTAAAACATGTCTTATTAAATATTGTATTAATATTATTTTACATTCTTAAGTTGTATCAACTATATTATTATTATTACCAGCATTAATATTATTGATAGAATTAACTTTGTATGAATGCTTTGTATTAATTATTAAATTGTCATGAATACTTTGTATTAGTTGTATTAGTTGCAATAACCATATTAATTTTAATTAATTTATATGAATTACATTGAATTGTATTAATTATATTAAGTTATATCCAAAATATTGATTGAATTAACAATGTTAAAATTGTATTATTAGTAGACCATATTACCATCCATTACCATACATGTTGATGTCTCCTTTCTCCTATTTGTATGCTCCCTTTACCCCTAGTTTCTCTCCTTGCTTCCTATATTTGTGTGTGTATTATGCTGGAGGAAGGGGGAGTGATGGTATTTGAAACCATTGATTTGTTGTGACTCCTCCAGAGGGACACAATCCCTTGGATAGTTGTTCCTTGGGTCATGTCCCCCCCATTTCAAACGTATTACTCCTCAATATAAATCGATGCTTGTACACATATATAGTAAACAAGAATATTAAATATAAACATTAATAAACAAGGTCAATAATAATAAACATTGATAATCAAGATATTAATAATAAATAAGGACATTAATAAACAAGGATATTAATAATAATCAAGGATATCAATAATAAATTGTGGAGAATTTTATTGTAAGTAATACAATAATAGTGTATGGGAATAATTAAAGTATATATATATATATAAAATCACTCCCCACTCAACATTGCTTCTCCTCAAGCAACTCCAAATTAGAATGGGCAAGTATTTGAGCCCCCTTATTTTGAATGTGAATTATGATTTGATAATAGAAACTTGGTGAAGTTTAACTTAAGACAAGTTTTCTCTCATCATAGATATCTCTCACATTAAGACAAGAACTTTGCATGAGGATTAGAAACACGGTACACTTCTATGACCTCAAATGCAATGTTATCTAGGTAAATTCATATCCTCATTGATTTCTTCTTGTTATTCACATATTCTAGATTAACTTAAAAACATAGAGCCAAACACGAAGCTTACACATGAATGTATAAAGACATGCAGAGCATTACTCAAATACTCATATTGTTAGATTCCTTCTTGTTGATCAGAATGATAAATTGATTCATGTTTACCCTACAAGATGGAAGGATCATGCTTTGATACCATTTGTAATGTCCCTTTTTGGAATCACCTTATACTTTGCCCTAAATTCACATATCCAAAATGAAATAAGGGTTAAACATAGCTAGAGATCAATCTTCACTCAAGAATAAGATGAGATAAACCTTTTTTTTTAACCCACAATGAAATTAGACAACATTGTAGATATACCTCATGAAATACATCCAATTCTAGAGTTAGGATATGTATAAACACATATCAATAATTGCATGGAAACTCAACCATAACAAGGGTTGAGTTGGAAGACATGATGAGGTTCCCCAAGTATCCTCTACCCTAGGCCCCACAACAAGACCTTATCCTTCATGGCCTCATGTGGTCCTTAATTGATGATCCTTAACCATCATCATGAGGTGGCATACCTAGTGATGGCTTCACACCGGTCTGATCCATCATATCAACTTATCACTTCTTATGATTGATCTTCTTATATTAATGTGCCATGATGGGAAGGAGGAAGAGATTACAAAAGTGTCCTAGAAACCATCTCCCTAGACCCAAGATTGTACCCTTTGTACTCCTTTGTGGGCTCATCTTGTCCCACTTTGAGGTGGCGTATCTAGGAAGATGCTCATACATTGTTCCCCTCTTACAACTCTCCCACTTCTCCCTTAGAAGTTTAAATATAGATTTATTAACATCATTATGATATATTCCATTAACCTCCTTATATCATATTTAATACCAACCTTATATCATTCATGCTATACTAGTAACGTATTGTTTAGCAGTGTTATAGTAGATTATGTTAACCACTTATCCTTATCTAAAACATGTCTTAATAAATACAATATTTAATATTATTTTACATTCTTAAGTTTTATCAACTGTATTATTATTATGAGTATTAATATTATTGATAGAATTAACTTTGTATGAATGCTTTGTATTAATTTATTAAACTATCATGAATACTTTGTATTAGATATATTAATTGTAATAACCATAATAATTTAAATTATTAGTATTAGTTACATTGAATTGTATTAATGATATTAAGTTATATCCAAAATATTGATTGAATTAACAATGTTAAAAGTGTATTAGCAACAAACCATATTACCATCCATTACCATACTTGTTGGCATCTCTTTTCTCTTATCCATATGCTCCCTTTTCCCATAGTTTTCCTCCTTACTTCCTATTTGTGTGTGTGTGTGTGTGTATTATGTCGGAGGAAGGGAGAGCGATGGTATTTAAAACCATCAATTTGTTGTGACTCCTCCAAAGGGACATGATCCCTTGGACAGTTGTTCCTTCATTCATGTCTCCCCCATTTCAAACGTATTACTCCTTAGTATAAATTGGTGTTTGTGCATGTTTATATTAAACAAGAATATTAAATATAAACATGTTGGGTGAAAAATTTGTAAACTGGTGAAGGTTCACAAAATGTGTGTTTCACTACAGCACACAAGATGATATCTCTCAGAAGGCAAGATATAATCCCTCCTAATTATAAGGGAAGGCTCCCCCTTTCTACTGCAATTTCTTTCTATTTTTCCTACCTGCTAACTTTACACTTATCCAAGGTACAATAACAATTTATTCCTCTTCTTTCAGAACCAGTTATATATAATTCTCCTTTTAGAATAGATTCCTTCTCTAAATGACTTAAAACTTGTAGTAATATTAACTAATTTACTTTGGAAGTAAAGTGTCCATAAAAGAACAAAGTCTTATGTTACTTCCCTTTTTTCTAAAAATGACTTAGGGATGGGAGTTAGCACACTTAGGAACACAAATATTCTTTCAATGTACCAAAATTTATATCAACCACTATAACCTAGATATATTGTCATCTTAAAGACTCGCTAATATATCGAAAGATATTCTACTCTAACCAAATAGTTCGTATAGCACAAAGACTCTACTTTCTATCTTCTAAATATAATTTTTAAAGATAATTTGTAAAAGCTCAAAGACTTAAAGCAATTCTCCCCTTAACCAATTTGTAATTCTTGAAACTTAAAAGTAACTCAAAGATTACTTGTAAAGACTCAAAATACTTTTCAATTTTTAACACTGAGACTATATCCAATTTTAGTCATTCAAGAACATATGATACCAATGACATAAGAACATTCATATCATATAAAAGATTGAACTCAAAACAAAGTTTGAATGCCAAGGTTCTCTCTTTCTTGATTAAATAGCAAATTTACAAAATGAACACCAAGTCTCAATTTGTTTTTCACTTTCACGGATTTTTGTTGCATAAACAAAGATGGAAAAAAGATCCTTATTACAATAATAAGCCTCTTATATATAGTAGAGGGGTGCATCATGAAAATAGGAAATTATAACTAATTCTATGACTAAGTCAAAAGAAGATTTCGATTTGACTTAGGACTTGTGCACTCAACAGGTGCATCTCAATAGACATAATAAAATGCCACTGGAAAAATGCAAAAACGACTAAGTGTCATTCCCTTGACATGAATCTCACTTCTGGAATTCCTTGATCTTCTGCAAAGCATTCTTCATTTGAATTCTATCAGGTCCCAAGGTGTTCCCAGTGATGACTTTGGCCCTTGTGATAGAATCCTCTAACTCAGTACAACACTTCTTATGTTTCTTTAGTAGTGAATCAAGAAAATCCACTAGAATTAATTGAAGATCAAGTAATTTATCAATGGAGGACAAAGAGAAGTCTTCCCTATCAACATCAACAGTCAAGAGTAAGCTAAATTCTTTGATGATTTCATCTTCATTGAGCACCTTTTCATTTTTATCAAGGAAAGCACATGGGATTTCAAATATTTTGGCAACAATCTCTGTTTTCTTATCAGTATATTATTTTTGCGCCTTCCTCATATCCTTAATTAGATGCTCAAGAACATTCATCGAGTACTCCAAAGCTTCTCGTTGCTCGAAGTACAGTGTCATGAAGGAATGACACTATTTTGGATGATATCATCAAGATCATAATCTTCAAACTTCAACCAGGCTTCAAAATCCTTTTCTTGTGTTTCAAGTTCCTCGGAGAAAAAATTTATGGTACTATCCACCTCTGTCCTCACAACATCAAGGTTGTTGACAATGGTGCAAGCTAAACTCAGGAGTCATGTACCTTGAATTAGCATTCGATCCATCCATTCTCATATGCCTCTTCTCCTTGATACGGCCTACTCAACTCTCTTAACAACTTGGTCATCCAAAGAAGTCGTCACTAGTTCAACAACATCTAAAGAGTTGGTCACTTTGATAAGAATTGAGGCGAGTTGCTCAATTTGTGCCTTAAGTTGATCTTTCTTAACCTTATCCTCATTGTATCTATAAACTAAAGCCTCCAAGATAGATTTAGCATCTTGTGCCATAGAATCATGAGTTTGCTTACCCAAACCAATCCTTTGAATGATATAATATGAATCCTGGACCTATCCAATGACAACATCTTGAGGAGGAATTGATATCTCAACATACTTATTCTTATTCTTATCAACTTTTACCCTTGACAAAGTTTTGGCTTTCTTGACCATCTTGGACTTCAGAGGAACAAGTTGGTTGAAATCAAAGTCTTCAGGAGAAACAAGTTGTTTCTTTCTTTTAGGTGCATTAGACATTAACCAAGGAGGTAAAGTCATATCATCATCCTCACCAACTACCATCTCCTGAGAGGGATTGATAGAATCCTGAATGGTGGTGGTTACTATAGGAGAGATCATGGTAATAACATGGGGAGGATTCTCAAGGGATGATTCATTGGATCTAGGGATTGCTTCATTCATGAATTTATCAAAATTATCCATCATGGTTACAGACACTTCGGTCAATGAGGGAAAATCAGAAAATACGTTCTCCATATTGTCATGAGGTGTATCTAGAGCAAACTCACTAGCACTAGTGGAAGATACATGAATAACACTTGAAGGGGAAATACATGTGACCACTAGAGGCTCAGGCTCAAAAGTAGAAATAGGAACTTGTAACATAGACGAAGGAAAAGATACCTAAAGTAAGGATTCTTCTGCTCATGGAATCTCTTCTACATCCAATTCATTTTGTTCTTGCTCATCCTCCTATCCGTGAATTAACTCTCCATCTAGATGATTGTCCTCCTCTTTCTCATTTGATACCTCTAACTCTGATATTTCTTGAAATTAGAACTCAAAGGTTCTCCTTGAGTTTTACCTTTCTTAGACCCAACTGTAAATTTCAACTTAGGAGCCTTTGCTAGAGTAGTAGGATCCTATTTTTTCTTTGTTCTAATCTCTGATCTCTTTCTCATTGGGCCAGTAGTGTCATCATTAGAAGCTGAAGAGAAATATTTTAAAGGAACACCATGCAAAGACAACCAAACATTAGTATTTGTAAGAATACTTTGAAAATGTGTTCTAATGGAAGTGCACTCCTTTTGCGACTACTAGATGAGATGCAAAGGAGTGGAAGAAACCTTGTTCTTCTCATACATTGGATCCAATATATCCCCATCTTCCTCCAAGTCTTTAGGAACATCGGCAAGACCAAAGTCCTCAATTTGTTCAATTGTTAGCCAACAATAATCAAGTTTTCTCACATCATGCTCAAACCTTTAATCAACCCAAACATCTTCAATCTGATGCATATCTACATATGCCTCTTTCAGTTTGTTTCTCATTCTCTATAATCAAAGTCCTTCCTAGCCTTGAAGAACCTCATGGTAACTCTTCCCATCTCCTCCTCCATTGCCTTGGCCTTAATGATGGACTTGATAGAGTACCTTCCAATTGAAAGAGAAAATTTCAAGCCTGTCTTATGAGAACCTGATTGGGCCTCATGCACACCATTCATCTGATGAGCTAGATCCATCAGTACAATCTTATTGAAAGGGTATCTAGGAAGCATGAAGGGCTCACCATTGAAACATCCAACCCTGATATATGCAAAGGTTGGAAACTGAAGGAACATGCATCCATATTGATTCACTACTTCCCATGCATGATCAAACACTCTCTTATTATACAAGTTCTTATTCAACATAACCATATAATAACCAAAGAAATCATCATTCACTCCTCAGAAATGATTACAACTTTCTTGAAGAACCAACTGGGAATAATATTTGTGTACCTCAATTTTCCTCCTATCACCAATAGTAGACAGTCTAGAAAAATGTCTCATTGAAGCCACAACGTACACCAAGTAAGAATTCATATAGAACTTAAGTGTAGTAGGAACCTTGGTGAGTCGTTCACAGATGACATCACCGATCTGTTTTCCCCAAAATATCTTCTCCTTGTTTTGTTTGATCACATGAATATACTGATACATCCATTTATAGAAAGTATTAGAAGTAGGAAGTCCTTGAACCCTACTTAAAAGAGTTATCAAACCATTAACCTCTTCAATGAAGTCACTTTTGGGAAGAGTCTTCGACAATCTTGCAATAGTAGGTCTTGGGGTTTTAAGCCAATTGTCATTCATATTACGCCTACACTTATCTAAATTTCTATCAAATTAGGCTATAGTTGACTGCATTGTAATATCAATATACTTCTCAATACTAGGACACTTGAAGACTGAATAAAAAATTCTTCATCAAGACCGATCAATTTCTTCCCAAATTCATCCTTCACACTTCTTCTATCTGGATCAAAAATGATTTGCCACTGCTATTACAGATTTAGGATCCTAAGCTAACATGGGAAAAAATGCTACCAAGTGGATGCCACTATTGATAATAGCATCCATGTCACAATATGAAGGTGGTTTCTTGATTCTTTTATGAAATTCTTCTAGATCAACATGACCTATCTCCATGTCTCTAATAGAAGTAACTGAAGAAGGTGGCAAAACCGGATGTGGGTCCTGCTTCTTGAATTTCATTCCTTTTTTTTTTGGAGAAACCTATGTCATTGATATAATAATAATACTAAGAGAAAAAGACAATCATCAACATTATAATAATATATTGGATCAATTCACTTTTGTTCATGTGACTTTAACAAATTCTGAAAATAGTGCAATTGAAACAATTGGGTTTTCCAAAAAACCCTTTTCGACAAATTAATATCTCCATGGTAAATTGGATGAAAAATAACCATTTACGTGTGTACAGTAAATGAATTTTAAATAAATAAACTCAAAAAATTCATTTACAAAAGAATGGCTGAATAAGACGTAATTAGGGTTTTCAAAGTTCTAATTACATTTGGAAAAACCCAAATTAGGTGTAATTCGGGTTTATAAACCAAAATTACACATTAAAAGTATCATGGCAAAGAGGTGTCGGTTGGGTTCATAGACCCATTGAACACCAAAAAGGAAGATCAAAAGAAATGGTGGAGAGCGGGTTTAGAAACCCGCCATACACCAAAACATATGAGAACACAATGTTGGGTGGGGTCGCAGACCAGCCATACACCGTTTAGGGTGTATGGAAGGCCTACGGCCCCACCAAACACCATTAACTATAACTACAAAAACTATGGATAAACCATGTGTTGGACGAGGTCGCAGATCCGCCTACACCATATTGTGGTGTATGGCAGGTCTATGGCCCCGCCAACACCTCAATGAAATGCAAGGGAACAATGTGTGATTAGGGTTGCCGACCCACCACACACCACAGTGACTGACGACCTCGCCCACACCATAATGCAGTTAATAACATTCGATATAACACGAAAGAAATGTGAGGTCGTGGCAAGGTCATAAACCTACCACAGACCACTCAGTGGTTCATGTCAGGCCTACGACCCCTCCATGACACCAAAAAGGAAGATAAAAAAGAAATAATCAAAATTATTTACGATCAAATGATCTAAACCAAAAATTTGGTAATAAAAACTAGTGAAATACATACAAAAATAAAAATAAGGAAGAACAAAAAGGTTTTCTAAAACCCTAGCAAGAGGGAAAAATAGATACATACCCGAAATGTAATATCAAATTCTTCTTTCTCTAGCCACGAAATCAACTTGGGAAAGATTAAAATGAGGGTAAAAAGAGATAAATAAGTCTTGAAAACCGAGGTAAAAGACTCCTAAACCAATTCTTCCAATGAGCCACAAATAATTCAAAGTGCAATAAATGAGTGCAATTCGTGTTTATAGACCCAATTTGCTCCTATGAGGTGTAAATCGGGTCTATGAACCTAGTTTGCACCTTAAAGGTGAAAAGAGCCAAAAGAGGTGTAACTCGGGTCTATGAACCCGATTTACACCTAAAATTCCTAACTTAGTGTAAATCGGGTTCGTAAAATCGATTTACACCTCGACTTCACATAAAAGTGAATAAGTCTAAAACCTGGAAAAAATGCGCTTATGACAACAAAAGTGTCTCGTAAAGAGAACCACAGAACATGAAAAACCACAAATGAGCCAAAATTTGTGGGGTACCCTCATTTTTTTGCTAATGCTAAAAACAAGGATAACAAAACATTAATAAACAAGGTCAATAATAATACATTGATAATCAAGGATATTAATAATAAACATTAAAAGTCAAGGATATTAATAAAAAGTAATGTAGAATTTTATTGTAAGTAATACAATAATCTTAACATTAATCATGTATGGGAATAATTAAAGTAATGTGTATATATATAATATAAATGAACATAATATAAGGATCATTACAATGTAGTTCCAAATGTTGTATTGTAGGAACTGCTACACTAGGAGATTCATTTGGCACCCTTATGAGTATCCTTTTTAATGAATGTTTACTTTTTTGTACTTTAGCTTTCATATTCACGTAGTATCATATGACTGCTAAAGTGGGGGATAAATGTAGTGTGATAAATTGTACTCCTTAATCATGAGCCCAATTTCACACTCTCTTTAGCACTTGCTTCAGTTTTTACTCCCCTAGGCAAATTTAGGACCATTTCTAGCCTTGAATTTACCTCGCAACTCAAGAAGATGGGTCTTATCCTATTTTAAAATTCAAATATCTTATTCCACTTTTAATCATCATCAAAACCAAAAAATAGGACTAGACTCCACCTAATATTTTCGGGACTATAGTAGTTGTTGTCGTTGCAGGGGGCTCAACCTCATGCTCATCATCATCTTCAGTCCTACCATGCTCCATATCCCACAATTTGCTAAACTCTGCATCCTCATTGATGCTCTCAAATTCTGCACTTGTCTTTGGTTCACCGAGATTCTTCCTCATAGTCCAAAAATCATTTATTTTGGTTTGAGTCCAATAATTCTCTTTACATTTGTGCAGAATTGATTTGGGAATAGATTTCTTAGATGGATTAGCAGATTTTAGGTAGAAATTGTAGGACCTCCTATTTTGGATGCCCTGGCCCTCCTTTGTTGTCCTCTGTGTGTGCATTTGCAATGCCATAATTTGTGATGAAATTTCTTCTATTGAAATGTTATTGTCAGCTGCAATTTTCTCCAACTCTTTTTTAACCTCATCCCAGGAGTCCATGTTTCTAAGCTTTTCTAGCAATGGTTTACTTTCATGTTGACATAACGCTGAAGAGTTCCCATTTTTCTTAAGCCTTGCTTGAACTACACCGATTGGATCATACTGCCAGAGACCCTCATCACCAAAGTTAAAAATTGTCAAAAATTCATATGCCACATTGAATGCTTTTCTCTCAAATGTGAACCCTCCACATGAAAAAGGCAAGGAAGGAAATATGCTCTTCTTTTGCTGACCATGGAAGTGCCTATCTATGCTCTCCAATTGCCGTACATACTCTAATGCAAATACCCTCTTTGTCACATGTATTGGAAGTCTATATGGTTTTACTGCCAATCCGTAAAACCTTAACACAGTGAATTCTTCCATGAAGAACCAGTCAGCCAATTCTATTTGACTTCCAAGTTGAATGCAATCTCTACAAGACACATGCAACCTAGGCATTGGAGTGCTTGTAATTTCATTATACATTGGTGCCAAAAAGAAGTCTACAAAATGGTTGTAGTTCTTTCTGTTATCATGCATCATTATCTTTGGTGTCCAATCATATATTGGACACTCTGTTCTCTTCCCAGTCTTCTCATCAATCTTATAGCTCACAATTTGAAGCTTGTTGGTCTCAGATATTGCACGATACTTGGATAGAAGGAGATAGCACAAGTAGGATGAGAACTTGAATGTCTTACAGGAACCTTTTTTGATCATTAGTAATTGTTTTTGCATGGATTTTACAATGTGCTCAATAAAATTATATCTTACTGGCTGACCTACACAATGGATATTATAAATCATTTTAGGAAGGCTTGCACCCACTTCCCTATCATTTTCCAATCCCAGGCAAAACGACAGCAAGGAAATAGTATCCCCAACCCATGGAACAAAAATGTTAGAATCATAAGGAGGCTTATGATTCTGATCCAACACAATACCAGTACCACTCTTTATTAGAGCTTTGATAAATGAATCTCTGCAACTTGGATCGAGACTCTCATAATTCCCTGCCAGCTTTTCAAGGTCAATTTGGATGTTTGAGTTTTGGGCTTCAAATCCCAGGTTCAACAAACGAGCAAATTCTCCCTCGTTTATGGATAGAATTTCCTCTTTTGTATTTTTATTGACAATTGCTTTTTTATCTTCATCATAATTTTTGGCGCAGACCATGACAAAATCAGGGCAAGGGAATACTTCAGGTAACACCATGCTTCCCAATCCAACATCCCATGATGCGATTTTATTTGTTTTATGTTTTAACATTGGGTTGAAAACAATAAATTTTGCCCTGGATGCATCTGCCGCCTTACTAGACAATGTATATCTAATATCTATGATATGCTTTTCACCATGGATAGTAGGGTCATAAATATCATGGTATTCATTAGTGAAACCTAGTGTTTTAACCAGTTCGGTTAGGTACATTTTGTTTTTCACTTGGCTTCTTGTTGAACTACTACTTCCCGTTTTCCCCATCACTATTATTGTTAATAATTCAAAATAATGCTAGATAAAAACCTGAAAATGCTAACCCTCAAATTGGACCACGAGATTACCAAAAGCAAAAAAGGCGAGATGTAGGTGTTCTAGATTTTACCCGAAAATTGGAATTTCTATTTCACTAGATTGGTGCAGATAGTCTATGTTGCAGCTTGCATTCCTCAATCTAGTAGTTGTTTTTGAATCTCCCTCGATTTACAGGTTTGTCCATGAAATGAAAGACGATTATGATTTACGAGTCTCTTATTTTGAAAACTCTGAAAAAGTAGAAAAGTAAAACCTAAAGGGCAAAATATCTAGAATCATGTTGTAATTTTATTAATTACTATTAATAATTATTAGATGCCGAAGGACAAAACATTCATTACTTCAGTATAAATTCCGAGGACATTAAGAATCATGTTGTAATTTTATTAATTATTATTAATAACTATTCGATGTCGAAGGATAAAACATTCACTACTTCAGTATAAATTCTGAGGACATTAAATGTAATACGTTCAATTGCAGGCGAAGTTCTCCCAAATATGTTCACTTCCCACATTCGGGTCAAAATCCACCCTAAGCCGTTGATCTTTGCCCATCCAATGGACGAGGGACCAAGGTACCCATTGTGACTTTACGGGTCTATTTTTTAAGTCTGTTTAATAATTTTAAACTTCCGCCCGAAAAAGTGCTTTATAGACTTAATTATATTTAATTAAATTTAAAACGTTTCAATTCCGGGTGAAGTTCTCCCAAATGTGTTCACTTCCCACATTCGGGCCGAAATCCACCCTAAGTCGTTGATCTTTGTTCATCCAACGGATGATGGTACCTATTGTCATTTATCGTGGGTCCCATGACTTCTACCAGTTTTCGGGTACGTCACCATACTCGTGTCACTTTTCTGGGCAAAGTTCTTAGAAAGCTGTTCACTTCCCACATTCGCCCCGAAATCCACCCTAAGTTGTTGATTTTTTTCATCCAACAGTCGATGGTACTTGTTTTCAGATGTAGTGGGTCCCACAACTTCTGCCATTTTTCTGACACATCACCATACTGGTGTCAATTTTCGGGTCTGATTTTTAAGTCTATTTAATCTTTTTAAACCTCCGCCCGAAAAAAAGCTTTATAGACTTAATTATATTTAATTAAATTTAAAATGTCCAATTCCGGGCGAAGTTCTCAGAAAGGTGTTCACTTCCCACATTCGGGCCAAAATTCACCCTAAGTCGTTGATCTTTGTTCATCCAACAGTCGATGGTACCTATTTTCAGATGTAGTGGGTCCCACAACTTTTGCCATTTTTCTGGCACGTCACCATACTCGTGTCACTTTTCGGGTTTAATTTTTAAGTCTATTTAATCATTTTAAACCTCCACCCAAAAAAAAGCTTTATAGACTTAATTATATTTAATTAAATTTAAAATGTCCAATTCCGGATGAAGTTCTCAGAAAGGTGTTCACTTCCCACATTCAGTCTGAAATCCACCCTAAGTCGTTGATCTTTGTTCATCCAATGGTCGATGGTACCTGTTTTCAGATGAAGTGGGTCCCACGACTTCTGCCATTTTTCTGGCACGTCACCATACTCGTGTCACTTTTCGGGTTTGTTTTTAAAGTCTATTTAATCATTTTAAAATTCCGCCTGAAAAAGAGATTTATAGTCTATAGACTATAGACTTAATTAAATTTAAAATGTTCAATTCCAGGCGGAGTTCTCACAAATGTGTTCACTACCCACATTTGGGCCGAAATCCACCCTAAGCCGTTGATCTTTGCTCATCCGATGGACGATGATACCTATTGAGAACTTGAGTGTTGTCAGATGTCGTCGGTCCCATAATAAGAGACATTTAAATTTTAAAGATGTGCAATAGTTTGAGATAACTATTAAATATAATGTTAATATTATTTGTAAAAAATTGAAATTCAAAAATAGTATAAAACATGAAACTTAGTTTCTAGAATAAAACAAATAACTAAATTAAAAAAAAAAATTGATATACAATTTGAAAGGTAAAAGTTTAATATAAAAAAGAAAACATTCAATATTAAATCTAAAATATTAATTTAAAGTTTAACAAAATTCTTTAAAAATATGTTTACGATATACAATTTTAAAAAATAGTTTAAAAATATATATAAAAGTTCAACATAAATTTAGTGTATTAATTTAAAAAAATGTGCAGTCCTCAACCTGTTAAGGCGAGCGAATTTGGAAAGTACAAATGCCAAGGTGGCGATTAATTGTTGCAGAAGGAGTTGTCTGCGGCATGTCGCACGAACGGAGGAAGGGGAGGATGGCAGGAAATCTTTTTCTTGATCTCATGGCATTAATGCCTTATCGTGCACATTCATTACCCGACCTATAAGACGCAGACAAAATTTATTACCTTTTGATCTGTGTACCAGTTTTTGCTTTGAAGCAGAACAAATCTGTAGTTCGTAGAATCGTAGCTTCTATAAGACATTTTTTGTAGGAAGTGCTTTTGAAATTGCAGGTGACCATGGAGGCCAATTTCACACTTCGAACATACAAGAAGTTGGTGCCCTTTTTGGGCAAAGTATTTGATAAACGAATGCAAGGACTGTTCAGGTTTAAGGAGGAGAAGTTGTGGGCGGCAGCTCGACTGATGCTTGTGGAGGAGGTGGCACATATCAGTCACCGGTATCGAACTAACATGGAGGTTTACTCTGATTTTGGCGTGGGCCTATGAATTCGAACCAGAGGTGGAAAAGGTAAAACTCACATTGGTCAAATTGATTGATGGGGATTTTTTGATTAACCTAGATTCAATCTTGGAGTGGGTGGTGTCGGGAGTTGGCATTCGAATTAAGGAAGGGGATGACTAGGAAAAATTACTTCCTTTTATTCATGGCCCAGAGGATGAAATCAAATACCAGTGCTATGAACGTGCTCGAGTGGGGTGGGAAGCGATGAAACTCTTTGTGAAATTATCCAGGGTGGATGAAGTCCTAAAGGCTTTGCATGTGGTGGCAAGGATGGAGGTTGGTAGGAAATTGAGAGATAGGGCTGAAGAAGGAAGGGCGATATAGCTACTGGCAAGCTTGGGGGGCGACCCTGACTTTGGGTGCCTAAACTACATTCCAAAAATCAAAGTTGAAGCGGCAAAAGGGAAAGCATCGACCTCCAAGGAGGGAAGGGACTGGGAGGAGGTGACCCAAGGGGATAGTGAGACCGAGTGAGCGGCCTATCGACAATGAACTGGTTTTTTTGTCTGCTTGCTATAAGTTGTGGGCAGTATGGTTTTCTCTCTGTTTGCATTTATGCATGAATGACTGCAAATTTTGTATCTTGAAACTTTTGAATTAATAGAATGAAAAAACCTTTACCGATTAACTTTTGTATCTTGAAACTTTTAAAATTTTGTATTTTGAATGACTATATATTTATAAAATTATAATCAACCATAATCAATGTACAAATAATTAATGGAACAAACTGAATTTTTTTTAAATAGCATTACATAAAAAAGATCACAGTATTAAATTTATTTCCATTTTTTAACAAATAATTGAAATAACGTAGCTCATATACAAAAAGCATTTGAAAGAAATCAATTAATAAAAATGAAGTAGAATTATAGAAAGCATTTTTATATCCATAAGACTGTAAGAGGCAAACTGAAACAAACTGAAATTTTAAAAATTATCATTAATATTTATGCTTTTGAAATTTATTATTTTTTCGTTTGAGACTTGAGTCCCCCAAAAACTTAAAAGACAAAATGAGTAAGCCACTGGCACTGAGCCTGTTAGGGTTCGAGGACATAGGAAAAAAAAACTACAGGGGGGCGGGGCTAGGGCATAGGTAGTGGAATTGTTTACAATTTTGCCCTAAGAATCTGGCCCTCCTTCCATGTAGAATTCTTCAGACAACATAAGCTGAGAGAATTCTTCAAGCCACATGTAGTTTGGAAAGTGGTCCAGGAGGAACCATTTCTGGAGGAAGTCCCTGCCAATCCGCACCCATTTCCTGTGACGTGTCAACTACTCCGCATTCAGGTTTAGGAGAAATGGTTGTCTGGCCACTGGCAATGTTTGGTCATGGAGGAGAATCTTGGATAATTCACTCGCCCAAGGGATCCCCACCCCTACTTCTGCAAGGACGACAAGAGTAATGTCGTCTCCAAGGAAGTCTTCCTTAAAAACCTTCCTCAACAGCATCAACATATCCACCTTGACTCCTCCCAAGTCTAGAAGAGACGCTAAGAAGCAGGATGTAATGTTCGTGTTAACACGGTACCTATTTTCATTTCGCAGAAACTCTCTACCCAACACCATTCACATAGCCTCATTGGTGAACGACCCAACCTCCTTGCAAACTGATTGGAGGGTTGGGTCTCTAATGGAGCCTAGAAAGGCCCTCTAGTCCTCTGCAAAAATGCTTCTCAATTGGATGGGAGTGTCCATCTTGAGAAAACAGATTAACAAATTAAACAACCTGGGCCTATAAACCTAAAATACCATGAGCTGAAGCTCTGACGATTTATCTACCAAATGGAAAAGGCTAATTGAAGATGAAAGAAGCAGAGATCGTATATAAATTGTTGAAGCTCTTGATTGTAATAATTACTTCTTTAACCGTATTAACTGCTATAAAAAAATTTTAAATCTTTCGTATCTCTGCAAATCTTTCTCATAAATGCACTATTGTGCGAAAATGGAAACAACTATGAACCAGTACCAAATTGACAAGTATCACATTGGAAGTCGTGGGGACAGAGTGGATTGCAATTAGTGAAAATATATATATTAAATGAACGAAATTATCGATCGTTATTCGTGACATTTGATACATGTCTATTGAATCCAATTCCATTTCAGACACTTTCTGGTGAGATATGTTCTCTTCAAAAAATTGAACTGAAATAAAACTTCAGCCATTGATCTACGATCATCGAACAATTTAAAATCATTGATAGATTTTAGGTATGTGTCACCCTTCATGTGTCAAAGAGGTCACGCTTATTGATACATCGTGCAAGGTCCAGACTCAATGTATTATGTGATGTGATGTACTGATGTGATGTGATGTGCCTTGTCTATTAATGGCAATGAATTCATGAAATCGTCAATAAATTATATATTGTACCATAAATAATAAAATATTCGCCAAAACAAATTAAATAATTTTCAAGCAGTGGAAAAAAATCACCAATACATTTAAATAATTTTCAAGCGGTGGATAAAAATCGCCAATACATTTAAATAATTTTTCCTTCGGAGTAAAATTTTTCGCTCATACAATTATATATTTGTTCCTTTTAACAAAAATTATTCACCAACCACAATAAATATTTTCCCCATAGAACAAGGTATTATTCTCCAGAAATTTATGGAAATTTTGTACCCTAGAAAAAAAATTGCCAATACAAAATAATTTTTTCCACATTTAAAAAAAAAAATTGCCATCAATATGAAAATTTCCCCTCGAAAATAATGTCTGATTCGCCAAGATTTTTCACAGTTTCCCGGGGGGGGGGGGGGGGGGGGTTTCTTAAAGTTATCCCTGGACCAAGGTGCCTAGTCCTAGTGTCCTCCTAAAATCTCTTGATATTTCAAATAAATAAGTGTTGGCCTTTATATTATGAAACATCATCTCGATTTTTGTTTATGATTGTTTTATGTCAGTTTTTTATGAAAAATTAACATTGTGGCTCATATAAAAGAAAGTGAGGTTTCCTCATTTGGATACACAATCTTTGTGATAAGGAAACTTTACCAAATTTAGCGTAGGTCTACAAATATAAAGGATAATTAAAAACATCAAGTCTTCTTCAAGATCTTCACTAATTGTTCATCACTTATTTACTAAGATGATGGAAGCTTCAAGGAATGTTAGACGGTGATAGGGAATCACAAACCGATAATTAGCTTGTACCTCTCCTCAAGGGTTTTTTAAATGATTTCATGTCATCACACATTTATAAGTTCGAGCTTTACATCTCTTTTTTAATACTCATATTATCATTTACTTTCATGATTCATGCATTCTTGAGTTGGTTTGTACACCTATCCACGGAGGTGAAAACACCAAAATGGTGGTTTGACGAAGGCAAGCCCCTATATAGCCACACCACCATTTTCTCTCTTTCTGAATGTACATGTACAAATATGCAAATAGAAGTGGTTTGTAATGCCCCGCCAAGAACCCCAAAGGAAAAACCACACATCTAGGCAACTAAGGGTGAAATAATTTTATTTTTTAAAAGTATAAATCACATTAAGTGCATTAATTACCACATTGCACAACAAAGACACAAGCGAAAGACTAACACTAGAATTCCTAAAGGATTACCAATGAAGAATTAAACTAAAAGTTAAATTCCATAATTATGATTAATCCAATTATCCATCATTACTCAATGAACATAATAAACCATATACAATAACAGATTACACCATTTGAAGATTGAAAGGATACAATATAATTTGCTCTTCAATAAAGCATTGCACATAGCTGATAAATAACATCCAAAACTTAAGATTACATTGATCCTCCAATACATGGCTTCCAATAATACATTTAAAGTTTACATCTTTACCAAATTACAAGGTTACATAAATTCATTGATACAACTGACCACATATGTAGTACCCTTCCTCGTTTGAACTCATTAGACTCATATTTTATTATTGTTTACTTTCAGTGGATACATTACCATGATGTGTTATTCAGACTTATATGACATTATTTCATGCTTTATCTGGATATGAGATGCATAATTTATTTGCAGTATTTCAGTACTTGTGATTTATGGCTTTTTATGGATTATTGCTATATACTGACACTTTACATTATCTATGCAATGTGTAATTTTATGTTGTGTGTCTGCGAGTGTATTGGATGCAAGGATACGATTTTCCTTCACTCATTTTGGTGAGACAGGGAACGTCGTGATTCTCCTTCATCGGTGTGTATGCCGTGTTTTCTATATTGTATATATGCATGTGTGGTTCGGTGATGTAGGATATTGCAGGTACAAGTACCGAGTAGGTACGGGGTATCGTCTCCACTTGGCTTCACAAGTCTGAGCGTGCCTTATATTTTCTGATGGAAGTGGAGGAGATAGTAGTTGACCCTATTTTACTCAGTTACACTCTTGTGAGTGTCGTCAGTTGGTCGTCCTGTTAGTTTGTTCAACCATCGTGTATTGTCGTTTGATCTTTTTATGAGTATTTGCTTGAGGTTTGCTCAGTTTGTGTGTTTAGTGGTTTTAAATTAATTAATTAAAATTATGGAGTTATCTCATAGTAAAAATTTTTAAATTATGTATTTTATGCATTGAGATTATAAATTTAGTTATTTAAAAGGAATTATTAAATTAAGTTGCAAGCTGCATGATATTAGAAATATATTTTATTTAAATTTTAGTGGATAAATAAATTAGATTAATTTCATTTATTGTTTCCTAGAATTTTAAAAAGAATAAAAGAATAAATAAATGAATAAAAGAATTAATTAGAATTAAAGTATTGCTTTAATTTCTTTATTTAGAAAATTAATTAATTTGCATGAGAAAAGAAAAGAAAGAAAAATGATTTTTAATTATTGCATGTTAACTTATCCCTTTGTTAGAAAATTAGAAAATAAAATAAAATTGCTTTTATTACTAAATTTAGGTTTTTGGGAAAAATATATTCAACCTAGAATTTTAATTTAAAAAGGGGAATAGGTCTTTATTTTAGGGTTACACAGGAAATAGTTCAAGGATTTAGGTGAAGAAAAAAATATTTGGAAGCTTGTTGAAGGATTGGTTCTCTTCTGCAAATTTCTTCCAGGAAAGCTATGCCAGGTTGGGTAACTTCTTTTGATTGTTTGTTTTAAGAAAATATTTCTATTTCTTCTATCTTTCTGAATGATGTGTGTGTTAAGATGTTTGTCAAATCTGAAATCCTGTCTGATTAATTATTGTTCTTGGCTAAAGTCCATTCTTGAAGTTAATTTTTGGTTTATGGAAAGAAGTTATTTCTTGGGTGTTTTTAGATTAAAATTTTGAGAAGATTGGGAAAAGTTATTATGGCAATTTTTGCCAAGATGTTTTACTGTGTATAAAAAGTTGCAAGTTTTGAGAGAAAATGGGTTTTGCCAGAGAAAATGTCCTCTAGACTGGTATTGGTTTCGATATTTTGCTATGGTTGTTCTGTCAATATTTGTACATCTCTATGTAAATATTTTGTTACTATGGTAATGAATTTAATTTAATTTATTGGGTTATTAAAAGTTATGGAGAAATTGTTTTATTTTAGTATTTTGGAGAAAATCTGTATTAATTAGATTCCCTGGAAATAATTTAATGTTTTTTTTTAGGTTATTGGAATTTAAAAAAAAACTGCAGCGTCTATTTTTAAAATTGCTCTCCGAAGTTTATAAATTCGGTTTCTTTCTTTTATTTAATTTTTAATATGTAAAAATAATAATAATAATAATAATAATATATATATATATATATATATATATATATATATATATATATATATATATATATATATATATATATATATATATATATATATATATATATATATATAGTATTTTCTGTGGTTTTAATTATGTTATTTTGGAAATGAAAGATATTTTAAATTAAATCATCCTTTTTATTATATTTTAATGTGATATAATTATATAATATTATATTCGTAGAATATATATATTTATGTAATTATATTATATTATTATATATAATTTTTAATTTGGAATTTAATTTAGATTATTGATACAATCTAATTGGGTTTATTTGTAAAGTAATCATGAACATATAATTAGGGGGTTAATTTTTATGTGATTGATTTAACCTTATTGAACAAATGACAAAATTGATTTATTTGTATTAATATAGTTGTATTTTCTTATTTTCTGGAAAATCTTTAATTGCAAGTTATTTATGCTTTTGGCTATTTAAAGAAAAGATTGTCTGTATTAGGATCATGTGTAAATGGTATTTGCAGTCAAGCTTAATTTCGTTGCAATTCTGGTTGAGTTGTCATTATGTCATATGTTGTTATATCTCCTTGGTCAGGTGTTGTTGTATAACCTCGTGGATGTGAGCCATTGTGTGTTTTGTTCCAAATGGTCAATCTTGGGTTAGTGATTGTGTATCCTTCACCTGTGGTTTGTCAAGATTAGTTATGGATGTCTATTTCGCCATAGAGTTCTCGTAGAGAGACCTTTCCTGTTAGTGTCCTATGAGAGAGAGTGGCTTTTGAGTGGGGGCCGCACCCGAAGTGGATGGTAGGATAACCCATCGAAAGTCAGTTAAGAAGTGATAACCTAATAATTGATTAGGGGTGGGTAGATTAAATATTAATTAAGATAATGTACCTCGTGCATAGGTGAGTGCTAGTACAGGGCTCATAATGTTGCGAGAAGCCCTGGAATGGCAAACTTACCACCTTGTCTTCACGAAAGGATTGGTAGGGTCCGCATGAGACTTAGATGGAGCCGGAGGTTTGGGAGAGGTTACCAGGATAACCCAGGATGGGGGCCGGGACCTATGGAGGCCTACCATGGTAACCACCGTAAGCCATGCGATGACACTCTCTCCTTAGAGTCACTAGTGTTTGTGAGTTGAGTCACATGGATGTTTGTGGAGTCATGTAGTTCTTTCATACTTGTCTTATCTTGCTTGCTTGAGGGTTTTCTACTATCTCCTAGCACGGTGGGGTGGTTCCATTTTGGAATCACATGGTGGGGTTGTAGTGCCACTTCCCATCGGATGTTCTGGATTGTATCTTCAGGAAAGGAAAGGCTTTGCTAGTGTTTCTTGGTTCGTGGTTGATGTACCAACTCTTGTTTGTGATCATTGTTCAATTGAGACCTTGTGGTCATTGTGTCAGACTTTTATGTAACCTTGATATTGTAACTTTTGGATTTAGTGGTATTTTTGGAAGCCATGCATTTATGGATATTGTAATATTATGTCAGTGGAATGTATGTTAATTCAGTTGCTTTGATCTTATGTATAAATGAAATATGGATAAATATATGTATTGGAATACTGGATTCTTTAATTATGGAATTTAGATGTATGTGTAGTTTTAGTCTTAAGCATTTAAATTCACCTAATTAAATGGACAATTGCATTAACCATGGTGTTAATATAATCTACAAATTAATCTTCGTTAGTAATCCTTAGGAAATCATGTTATAGACTTCCGATGTGTTATTAAACATGCTATTGTTATAATTAATGCACTTAATCTTTTTAAAAAAAAATATTTCACCCTTTAGTTGCTTAGTTGAGTTGTTTTCCTTTACGGTTCTTGGCGGGGCATTACAACATAGGTCTCTAAAGAGTAATAATCTCCAACATGAGATAGAGCATGAGTCACGAACCACAGGAACACCTACGAAGCCAATCCTTGCAAGAAGGTATGAACAAGAACATCCGATGGGAAGTGACACTACCACCCGACCATGTGATCCCAAACGAAATCATCCCACTGTTATAGGAGATAGCAGAGGACCCTCAAGCAAGCATAAGCATGACATGGACGAAAGAACAAATGACTCTATGATAGTACAATACGACCCCACAATATTCTAGGTGACTCAACATCACAATACTCAAGTGACTCGACATCACAATACACTAGTGACCCTAAAGAGAGAGTGTCATCACATAGCTTATGATGGTTACCCTAGGTAGGCCTCCATAGGTCCTGACCCCCATCCTGGATTATCCTGGTAACCTTTCCCGAACCTCCGGTTCCATCTAAGTCTCATGCAGACCCTACCAACCCTTCGTGAAGACAAGGTGGTCAGTTTGCCATTCTAGACTTTCCCACTACATCTTGAGCCTATACGAGCACTCAACCATGCACGAGGTAAAATATCTTATATAATTTTATAAACTACCCACCCCCTAATCAATTATTAGGTTATCACTTATTATCTGACTTTCGAGGGGTTATCCTGTCGTTCACTTTAAGCACGACCCCCACTTGAAAGCCACTCTCTCATAGGACACTAAACAAACATGGTCACTCCACGAGGACCCTATGGCGAAGCAAACAACCATAACACAACTATCCAAATACAAGTGGCCAAAACAAAGACATACTAACTATTGGTTAACCATAAGGAAAAACACTACATGGTTAAGGCAACGAGGTCATCATACATCACTAGGTCAAAAGATACAAAATACGTCACAACAAGACAACTGAGTCATAGACGAGAAATAACCTCTTTGCAAGAAAAGCTAATTTCACTAAGTCCAAACTCAATCAATCTTTGAGAAAATCAACATCATACACACTTGCAAATTTATTGATTGGAAATTAAATAAATACACCTTTCATTTAACACAATTTTCAAAAACATTGTTCAATTCAATATTCCAACAAAGTAATAAAACCCATATTAAATATTTAACCAAATATAATATGAATTATATTAAAACATATTATCTATTTCCAAAATTAAATCTAAATTTATCAATTTGATTTAATAACCAAGCCTTGATTTACAAGCAAATAAAATAAATCTATATATATATATAGACATATATATATACATAATTATTTACAAGAAAATTCTATAAACTAAAATTAAAACTAACATTTAAATTTAAATAGTGTTAATATAAAGAAATAGCGGCACATTTTACATACCCCGCGGAGGAATAAAACACGGCGGTGGGTAAAGCCCTACCTGCGGGTAGTGCTATTGCCAGAAGGCCACAGTCACTACCTGTTAGTAATGTTGCTACCGACCGGTAGTAGGCACTACCGACCGGTAGTGCTGCTACCGACCGCTCGGTAGTGCCTGCTACCGACCAATCGACCGGTAGTGCTGCTACCTCGCATAGCTATCACTATTGACTGGTAGTGCTGCTACCCACGGTAGAAGACACTATCGTCCCACGTGGTGGGACTAGCCCGCCATGTGGGTTTAGATTATAATATAATATTTTATTTTTTTCTTTGAATTTAATTTAAAATTAAATCATTCCCAATATCCATTTACTAGTAAAAAGACCCGTACACAGCATTTCCAAAAATTTTGGCATGATATTTTTTATAAGGAAATTTTGAAAACTAATTAAACACATAAGCCCCAACTACATCAAGATCTTGGGCAAAATCAGAAGAATTTAAGAGAGATAAGAGGGATTTGATTAATTTATTCACTTCTTCTCACACAGGAAGAATCCTTGCATCATGTGGCCTACTAATGGGCTTTTGAGGGCTAATCCTCACAGGAAGGGTGAAAAAAGGCAGGAATGGGTTCTGCCAGATAAGGGCTGGGTTAAGGTCAATTTTGATGGTGCTTCTAGGGGGAATCCCGGGACCTCCGGGATAGGGGTTATAGCTCGTGATGAATGTGGAAGCATTCTAGCCTTTGGAGCAAAAAGGTTGGTGGATGGTTCGAACAATGAGGCCGAGTGTCAAGTGGCTATAGAGGCCATTCTTCTGGCAAAGAAATTGAAAGTGAAGAGACTCCATTTGGAAGGGGATTGCCAAAGGTCGGATGGAGGCATGGAAACTTGATAAACACATTAGAAGAATGAATCTCCTTCTTTGTGGGTTTGATGAGTTCAAGGTGTCACATGTACTTAGGGAGGCAAACGTCGAGGCTGACAAGCTTTCGAATGTTCGTGCTAATGGTTCTTTGGAGGGTAACTTTAATTTATTTGAGGACCTACGAAATGTTGGTCCTTGTGAATTTGGTTGATTTTTCTTAAGATGTGGGAAGAGAACTTGAGTTGTTTTTTTTAGGTCAGTTTGGTTTGTCTTTGACATTGGAGTTGTGGGAAGTGATGCTTCTCGTGGAATGTGAGCTACGATCAAGTAGCAAGTTACACCGGTAGGTAGGAGTGATGATGGCAGCATTTGGAGGGATGTCCAGTTAATGATGCATGGTTTGAGGTGCTACGTGTGGAGTGATTATTTCTTGATGTGGGCTGGCTATTTTAGGGTCCTGGCTCTTGGATTTTTGGCATTTTGCAGTCTTTGGTGTTGGTTTGGTTTGGATTGTTAGTGTAGGTTGTGGACAAGAGTGTAGGGAAGTATGGAAGCCAATTTCTCTCTGTCTACAGACAGTCAGATGCCAGCATTCTATGGTTCTATTTTGTGTAATCAGTTGTCGAATGTTTTCAGGGTAGATGGGGATGTGTTTTGGAGGGTTGTGTGCTTGATGGTTGGGGAAGAATTTCTGGTGTCCGATTGTAGACCACAAACAAATATGGACATTTCTTCGTTGTTTGTGGCATTGACCTTGATGATGGGTGGCTCGACTAAGGAGGTGTTGAAGGTGTCATCCTTGGTGCTGAGACCTAAATGGTCGGGAGGGTTGGAAGATGTGGTGGCACATGCAGAAATTGGCAAAGGTTTGAGTATGCAACAAGAACCGTGGCAGAGGATTGATGTGGAAACAGGTGATGTGCAGCCATTGGTGCTTTGGTCGGCTTCCCGAATAGTGGAGGTCCAGATGGAGGATGCAAGAAAGGGGTGGAGGGACGTGGTGAATTTTGTGAGGGAGTTGAAACCGACGGAAAGAGTAAAAATCCATGGTAAGTCGACCCCAATCAAGTCGAAGGTGCCATTGGATGATGATGGGTATTCGCTGATCCGACATCAAATTCCCCGAAAGCAAGAAAAGGTGGTGGAGCGCAACATGCTTCGAGATGGCAAGCTGGGAACCATGTCAGGTGGTGGGCGGGAGACCCATGTGGCAGGCCCTAGTCGGGGCATTCCTAATTTTTCAAGGGAAGAGGCCCTTGGTTAGTTTAGATAACGGGGTCCCCTGGGGTTGTCAGGTTGTGGGTGAGGACGTCTTTAAGAATGGTTTATTTTTGTGGGGTTTGGGATTGTAGATCTGATGTCTTTCTCGGGTTCTGGTGATTTTGTAGGGGCGAGACCCCATGTAGTGGTATGTTGTTTAACAACTTTATGATTGTAATCTTCTCTTTTTAAGCAATATTAAATATCCAGGTTATCGATAAAAAAAAAAAAAAAGAATCCTTGCATCATGCAAGAGGAAATTTAATAATTTTTGCCAACATAAACCCCAATTCTTGGGCAAATAGAAACTAGTAGTCACATAGAAAACTAAATCTATTTCTTTCTATACAAAATAGAGGAAATAACCCAAGAACTAGATTTTGCAAGAACATACAACACACAACAAATAGAAAATTGAACCATTTCCTTTCAACATGCACACATTTGATTTGAATTCAACAAAATACAATAACAACTACTCTTTCTTTCAATTCCACACCAACAAGAATCTTTAATGAGATTTCACAATTTTAAACAACACACAGGAAGAAAACTCAAACATTCCAATTTTTAATTGCAAAACAAGAAGACACTATCCAACCTATAAGGAAACCAGGAAGCAAATTTGTGGAAGAACTTCAACCTTGCTAACAATTCCAAATCCAAACTCCTTTCAAATAGATTTCCAAATTTTGCATTCAAAATCTGCTTCCTCCTTTTCTCGTGAACTTCCAGGAATATATGAAAAAATATATTTTCAACCTAAACTTTCTAGGTTAAAAGTTTTTTTTTTCCACCAATCAGAATAAACTATTTTAAAAAGTAAAGGGAATTAGATTTACCTTTTTCCATAAACAATTTTTTTTTTTCAACAAATAAAATCCAAAAGTTAAATAGAAAGGTAAAAGGGAAATACTTTTATTTATTTATTTTCTATTTCCCATTACTTTATTTTAACATAAGCATTTAAAATTTAAATGGCAAGGCATTTACTTATTTCTTTTCCCAATATATTAATACAACTTTAACACAATATAATAAGCAAATTTAACCATTTAATTCTAGCAACTGATATATTTAATTAAATCAATAAATTGTCCAAGGGGTTGAGCTTAATTGGTTAAAACACTGGGTTCTCACCATGGAGACCCAAGTTCAATTCCCAATAGGGACATCTGAAGTGGAATTCTAAGTTGTGACTCTTGGCCTTCCATAGGATGGGGAAGGTCTTGGGGTCAATCTAATCAAACATAATAATAATAATAATAATAATAATAATAATAATTCAAAGATATGTAATGGGGATGGGGTCCCCTACTGTGTCCCCACTGGTTCATAGCTCCAGTCAAAAGCTATTCAGGCTTCGGCCAATAACCGATCAAAAAAAAAAATAAAATAAAATCAATAAACTCAAGAGCATAATAATTGACCAATCATGCCAACACAAAATAGCATCATCCACTCAATTAAATAACTATTCAGATAATTAAAAGCATGCAAAACGAGGAATAATCAAACGACAACACTAATTTACTCTGATTTGCATACCAGTCAAACGAAAAAGATGACTGACTAACAACACTCACTTGAGTGTGACTGTAGGTCAAGTTAGGGTACAACAACTATCTCCTCCACTCCCATCAGACAAATAAGGCACGCTCAGACTTGTGAAACCAAGTGGAGTCAATACCCCATACCTACCCGGTACTTGTACTTGCAATGTCCTGCATCAACGAACCACGCATGCATATAGAAAAATATCTCTGTCTCATCGGAGTGAGTGAAGGAAAATCATCCCCTCGCATCCCATACACTTGCAAACACGAAACATATAATAACACATCGCACATATAAAGTAAATGTGTTAGTCCATGACAATAATCCATAAACATAACATTAATCATAAGTATTGAAATACTGCATGAAAGCATACATCGCATATATAGTTAAAGCTTGAAATAACATCGCATAAAGTCTGAATCAATATAACAATAATGTATCCACTGAACAGTCGACTGAAGGCAAATATAAGTCCAAAACGAGTATGATCCAGAAGGGGTACTACATGGTTATAGGAGCACAAAGTAGACCTAGTCAAATTGTTTTAGACTTTGAATGAGCAAAAACACCTAGACTTTGGAGCACAACTCTAGTGTCTAGCACTTTTTGGCAAAATTTCCAAACAAACCTGCAGGACCTCCTAAACTCATTTTTTAGGCTTACTACTATCTCAAACACCTCGATGAGTAGGGAACCTAGCTCTATTGTCCATCATTTTTAGGCTCTACTTGCTATTGAATAGGTTCTCTTCTATATATCTATTTTGTTTTTGTAACCATCAATGGTTCTCTATATCTCTCCAATTCTCTTTTACCAATTTATGACCTCTTTCATGCATTCTTCTAGACCTAATTAGCTCACATCTAAATTAATCACTTCCTCTTTCATGCATCGAATGACTAGAACCCAGGTTTTTTTACTCTTTTTGATTAAATTTAGTAAAATATAACACCTTTGGCTTGTTTGTATTCTAATATTTTATGGAAGATAAGTTGGTTCTAGTTAAATTATTGGTTAGGTTTGTCCATCTTTTTTCCTTATCAAATAGAATAATTTTGTTTTGTAGGAGAAAATCTCACCTCTAGCACAAGTTATCACCCCTAGGTAGATTGATAAAATAAAATTAACATTTGGATTGAAGGGTACTTAAGAAATTATGTTTTTGGGAAGAAAATAACTTGGGTCAAGTGGTTACGTTTGGGAAAATATTATTATAACAACTCATATCATATTTCCATGGTATGTCAACTTTCATGGCCTTGTGTGGATATAATGCTCTAACCTTGGTGAATCTTGCAATCATAGAAAGTAGAGTGCTTAAAGAAACATATACATTATTAAGCAAAGTCAAGAGTTATTGAAATTCCTCAAGGACCATCCTCAACACACCTAGAACCAATAAAACAAAATAAAATAAATATTTCCAAAAATGACTCAAAAATATCTCAAAGACCATCTTCAACACACCTAAAATATTTATGTCACCCAAAAATATCACCCCAACAAGATCATAATAAGGGTGGGAGAAGTGGCCTATGAACTAGAGCTACCTAAAAATAGCCGACTTTACAACATCTTCCATGTTTCTTTCTTGAAAAAGGCATCGAGGGAGATTTTTGTACCATCCAAAGACTTACTAATCATAGATGATTAAAGAAGCCTCATTTTGATACAAGAAGTTATAGTGGATACTCAAAGAATGAATTTGAGGAATAGAACCATTAGCAAGTATTTCGTAAGTTGGAAGGATCATAACTTAAAAATTCTACATGGGAAGGTGCCAACATCCCAAAGCATCCAAGTTTAAATTTCTCAAGGGAAAGCAATCTCTTGAAGGGAGGATTGTCATGCCCTATTTTTCTTCAAGGTTTTGGATCAACTCATAATTCTATTTTATATTTCCGGTGGGATTAGAAAAAGTAACACAGGGAAATGTAAGCGCATTCAAATTATGAGGCACATAAGTGTTATGTAACAAATTGGTTATTTTTAAAATAATATTGCCAAGGATTGTGTGTAAGTTTACTTTGCAAGGAAAGGAGAAGAATTTGAATATTGCATATTTGATCAAGATAGAGAATGAGAGAAGGCATTTATCTATTGATTTTAATTGAATATATTGGACACCCTTTTTGTCTATCCCTAGAGATTGGAGGAGGGAAACCCTTTGATTTTCATAACTATAATACCATAAAAATGATCACCTAAACCATGAGCCCCTAATCTCGACAACTTCACCAAGGTCCTAACCAAAGGCAATAAAATAAATCTTGAGCACACAATTAATTTCTAAATTCATCAATGTCACATGGCAAATTAATCAACCAATATTAATTAAATATTTATTTAATTAATTAAATCATTCCAAATAAATCATTTAAAATAATTATCCTATTTATTTTATTGAATATCCTAGCATATTTAATTAAATAAATCAATTTGCCATTAAATCATCAAAAGAGCAATTAATTTGAAAAAAAAAATTGAGAAAAGAAATCAATTGGAGATAATCTTGAAAAACAAATTAAAAATTGATAAATAATCTCAAAGAAAGCAATTAAATATTAAAATTGAATGAAATAGAGAATAAATCAGTTTTTTTTCTTTCTAATTTTATCTTAATTTTAGTTCAATTTCTTTTAAAATTGAGAAAAGCATCCAATCACATCAATTCACCTGGATTGTGCTTCCTCTTGAAAAATCTTGACCACTCATCATCATTTGATCTCAGCCTTTGGTTTCTTTTTGAATTTTCTATAAATTCAGGCTCTCATCTCTCATTCAAAAATCCTGGAGAATATATTGTTATTATGTTGTTTTTGCTCTAGGTTCATTGAGAATTTGCATTGAGATATTGCATATTAGTTATTTCATATTTCTTAAATCATTTAGCTTAAATACTCATATATTGCTTAAATCATGTTAGATTAATCTTGCATATCTAGCTTAAATCTTGCATCCATTTAGCTCATATTCATGCTCATATAGATTTAAAAATCCTTCGTTTAGGTGTTGTCTAGTCACTGGATAGCTTAGTAATCTGAGAGCAATCTAAACTCGCATCTACTAGAAGGCAATGAGTCGTTTTGTAATGGTTTATTATTCATTGATTATTGATTTATTAACCATGCATCTAATGACTTAATTGAAGTGTTGTGTATTTCAGATATAGATACAGGTCCACTTTTCACACACACAATAACTATTAGTAATTCCAAAACCCTTTGAACTAGGACAACAAGTGATTCCACTAAGGGATTGTAATTAAGATTCACTAATTTATTGTTTGGGTGGCACTTATACAACCTTTTCAGTTATTTTTAAGGAAACTCTCTTAGCACCTTATTTATAATTCTAAGGTTTTTCTTGCAATATCATCTAGAATCATTATAATTCTTAATAATAATATTAGTGCTCTTGTTCCTAAAATCCTACTAAACAAAATTACTCTAAGTGCAATTTTTGTTATAACTAGAAGAGTAACATTTTTTTATGAGTTAATTTGTTTAGTATTCCTTCTGCAAGAGTTTATAACTAGTTTTTGCATATTTTGTTAACTTTATTACTTGTT